>NC_140972.1:24993044-25058044 GCF_056783735.1 Eptatretus burgeri
CTTGCAACCACACCATACCACCACCCTCCCTCTCATTTACGCACATGTACTCCGTCTTACTCCTACTGACTATCATTCCCCTTCTCTCCAGTGTGTACCTCCACCTCTCGAGGCTTGCCTCAGCCTGCTTCCCACTCTCCCTACAAATCATGATGTTATCCGCGAACATCATAGTCCATGGAGATTCCAGTCTGATCTTGTCCGTCAACCTGTCCATCACCATTGCAAACAGGAAAGGGCTCAGAGTCGATCCTTGGTGCAATCCCACTTTTACCTTAAACCGGTCCGTCATTCCTACCGCACACCTCACCGCTGTCACACTGTCCTCATACATATCCTGCACGATCCTCACATACTTCTCCACCACTCGCGACTTCCTCATACAATGCCACAACTCCTCTCTTGGCACCCTATCATAAGCTTTCTCTAAATCCACAAACACACAATGTAACTCCTTCTGGCCTTCCCTATACTTCTCCATCAACATTCTCAAAGCAAACATTGCATCAGTGGTGCTCTTTCCTGGCATTAACCCATCTTGCTGCTCACAGATCGTCACCTCTCCTCTCAACCTAGCTTCCACTACTCTTTCCCACACCTTCATGGTGTGGCTTAACAACTTTATCCCTCTGTAATTTCCACAGCTCTGCACATCACCCTTATTCTTGAAAATCGGAACCATAACACTTCATCTCCACTCCTCCGGCATCCTCTCACTTTCCAAAACTTTATTAAACAATCTGGTTAACAACCCCACTGCCATCTCTCCGAAGCACTTCCATGCCTCCACTGGTATATCATCTGGGCCAACCGCCTTTCCACTTTTCGTCTTCTTCATAGCAGTCCTCACTTCATCCTTACTGATCCACCCCACTTTCAGATTCACTATCTCCACCTCTTCCAACCTTCTCTCTCACTCATTCTCTTCATTCATCAGCTCCTGAAAGTACTCCATCCACCTTCTCAACACACTCTCCTCGCTCGTCAGCCCATTCCCATTTGCGTCCTTTATCACCCGAACATGCAGCACATCCTTCCCAGCTCGGTCCCTCTGTCTTGCCAATCGGTATAAATCCTTTTCCCCTTCTTTTGTATCAAACTTCTCAAACAGCTCGTCATATGCCTTTTCCTTGGCCTTTGCCACCTCTCTTTTTGCTTTTCGACGCCACTCCTTGTACTCCTGCCGACTTTCTTCATCTCTCTGACTATCCCACTTCCTTTTCGCCAACCTCTTCTTCCTTATACTTTCCTGTACTTCCTCGTTCCACCACCAAGTCTCCTTATCTTCCTTCCTCTGTCCAGATGTCACACCAAGTACCTTCCGAGCTATCTCCCTCACCACTTCTGCTGTAGTTGCCCAATCATCCCACCCATCTTTACCACCATCCAACGCCTGTCTCACCTCCTCCCTAAATTTCACGCAACAGTCTTCCTCCTTCAGCTTCCACCATCTGGTCCTTCGTTCAGCCCTCACTCTCTTCCTCAACCTCACCCCGAAAGTCATCCTACAGACCACCAATCGATGCTGTCGAGCTCCACTCTCCCCTGCCACCACCTTACAGTCACTAATCTCTTTCAGGTTGCATCTCCTGCTTAAGATGTAATCCACCTGTGTGCACTTTTCTCCACTCTTGTATGTCACCCTGTGTTCCTCCTTCTTCTTGAAATACGTATTTACCACTGCCATTTCCATTCTTTTTGCAAACTCTACGACCATTTGCCCTTCCACATTTCTCTTGTTGAGACCGTACCTCCACATCACCTCCTCATCCTCTTTATTCCCTTCCCCAACATGCCCATTGAAATCTGCTCCAATCACCACTCTTTCATCCTTGGATACACTCTCCACCACTTCATCTAACTCACTCCAGAAATCTTCTTTATACTCCATCTCACACCCCATATGTGGGGCATATACACTGATGACATTCATCATCACCCCTTCAATTTCCAACTTCACACTCATCACTCTGTCAGACACTCTCCTCACCTCCAATACCCTCTTGGCATAATCTTCCTTCAGGATTACCCCGACACCATTTCTCCTCCCATCCACACCATGGTAGAACAGTTTGAAACCACCTCCAATGCTCCTCGCCTTACTCCCCATCCACTTGGTCTCTTGTACACACAGTATGTCCACCTTTCTTCTCTCCATTATATCAGCCAACTCTCGCCCTTTGCCAGTCATCGTCCCAACATTCAGAGTTCCAACTCTCACCTGCACACTTCTACCCTTCCCCCTCTCCCACTGCCTCCGGACTCGCCTTCCCCGTCTCCTTCTCCTCCTTCGCCCAGCAGTAGCACAATTTCCACTGGTACCCTGCTGACCACCGGCACCGGTGGCGGTCGTTGGTAACCCGGGCCTCGACCGATCCGGTATGGAAATTCGTTTTGTTGTCCGCATAATGATTTGGCATAGGTTTTTTACGCCGGATGCCCTTCCTGACGCAACCCTGGTCGCCTCTTACGACACACAGGGATATGGTACACCTATTCTAACCGGGGCATACACCGGGCCCAGTACAACTGGTACTCATTTCGCCGACCTCGGAAGGATGGCAGGCTGAGTCAATCCCCTGGTGTTTTCGACTTGGTATATATATATATATATATATATATATATATATATATATATATATATATATATATATATATATATATATATACATACATATACATACATATATGCACACATACAAGCCTGGTGTTGGCGCAGTGGTTAGGGCAGCGGTTTGGGATCCAAAAGGTCCTGAGTTCAAGTCCCGTTGGGCCACTGAATTAATACACCAGGGGGTTGACTCAGCCTGTCATCCTTCCGAGGTCGGCGAAGTGAGTACCAGTGTACTGGGCCCGGTGTATGCCCCGGGTAAAAATAGGTGTACCATATCCCTGTGTCGTAAGAGGCGACCAGGGTTGCGTCAGGAAGGGCATCCGGCGTAAAGCATGTGCCAAATCACTATGCGGATCATACGGATTATCCACTGTGGCGACCCCTAATGGGAGCAGCCGAAAGAAGAAGAAGAAGATATATATATATATATATATATATATATATATATATATATATATATATATATATATATATATATATATATATATATATATTACGATATCTCAAAATGTTGTGTACAGGCTATTACAAAACTTGGTGGATGAGTTATATTTAGTTTTTCGTTTTGTTATATTTGTACCATATCCTGAAGCTGTGTGGATTGTGTTTCCCGCTGATGGACCTCTGGTAGCTTGTACTTGTTGCTGTATTTGAGCCTGGGGAACGACTGCTGAAACCTATCTGTTCGGGTTCTTCCCGACCTCTTTGTTCATTTTTCCTTTCACACTTCTTTCTAACTTTTTTCACAATTCTCTTTATTGATTCTAATTCTTACTTTTTCATTTGTTTTGTCTCTTTTACTCTTTATTTCTCTCTTTCTTTATCTATCTGTCTGGGAGAAGTGAATTCTTGCAGAAAGTTTCTGTCGGGCTCATTTCGCTGCGCGTGGATGGGTTTGAGGGTCAGAGTAGTGACTGAAATCGAATCCTATCCAGGTTTCTCCTGATAACTCCATCTTTGCTCTTTTCTTTTTCGGGTTCCTTGTGATGACTCCAATGCTGTATTTGGTCTTTGGCTTGATTGGGTAGGTGACAAGAACAAGCCGATTAGATTTTGGTTCAGGTTTGGATCTCGATACAGTCTACCAATAGGATACAAAAACATAAACTGTTTAGGCTGGTGGAGGTATGCTCTCCACAGAGAGCTGTCCTGCTCAAGCTGAACTTCCACCTAAATCACAGTTAGTTTCGTTCTTTCTGATACAAATATCTCCTTCATTTAAGAAGTTATTTTTATTGTCTTTTATTCATAAAAATATTTACCTTGTAGTTTAAATCCGCTTTAATTTTGCACATCCAGACTCGTGGTGGTGTAATGGTTGGAGCATCTGTTCGTAGGCTGAGAGGTTGGGGTTCGCACTCCGGCCAAGTCATACCAAAGGTTCTAAAAATGGTATGTGCTGCTTCCTTGCTTGACACTCAGCATTTCAAAGGATGGAGCATGGCGAAACAACCATAGGTTGGTTACCATTGTGTAGATTTTGATGAGCCGAATGGCTTCCTCCTGTGTTGAACTCGTATTGCCTATCCAAGAGAAAGTCATTGCTAAAAAGCAGGCAGACCTTGAGTTGTCATTGCCTTTGGTGTTTCACAGACTTACAATTGATAGAAAATTCATGCAAAAAGCGACTGACCACCCCCCCCCCCCCACCGCTGCCCCTCCGGGTTAAAGGAAATCTTAAAAAGAAGGGTAAAAATGTCAATTGAAGAACACCATGTGTGTGAGTGGATGCTCTTAGCTTGTTAGAATGCTCCAGATTCGAATGTGTCTCAGCAAAATATCAGTATACAATGCACAATCAAAATGTTCTTCCTTTTCAAAATGTTTAAGAACCAATAACATAACTTAATTTCCAAGTGTGAGGAAATTCACCCATCTCTGAGAAGAAAATCAAGGGGGTGAGGAAGGGCTGTTCGAGGAGATACAGGTAGGAGTGGAGGAAGTAAAGAAACAGCTGAGAAAGCTCAGAGTAGACAAAGCTCCAGAACCTGATAATATACTGTATGCATCAAAGAGTATTTAGGTAGGTAGCAGAGCAGATAAGTGAGGTGTTGACCATTATCTTTAACAGTTCATTGGAGTCAGTACAGGTACCAGAGGATTCGAGAGGAGCACCCAAATGTTACCATTATTTAAATTAGAAGGGCACTTGGTGGAGTGCTGACTTCCGTCATCACGTAATGCCTGATCCATGAGAACATATCGGGCCCAATACATTTTTGAAATGTCGTGCTACATATCGTTTTTTGGCCCTATCGATGGTGAATAATTATCACTGAAAAAATTATCAGATCCGGATCTTCAAAATTGAATCAATTCTTCCTTGTCACACACGAAACGTCCACCAAGTTTCGGCTGAATCCGTCCACAACTTTTTGAGATATACTGCAATGTATCGTTTTTGGCCCTATCTTCCAATGGTGAAGAATCACTAAAAATTGTAGTAGCTTGATCCGGTTCTGGATCTTCACCAAAATCTAATCATTTCGTCCTCACCACACACCCAACCTGTCCACAAAATTTCATCCGGATCCATCCACAACGTTTTGAGATATCCTGGACACAAACAGACAGACAAACAAGCCGGTAGGCAGACATGGGTAGTCGATCAAGTCGAATTTAGTCGTTTTTCAGCCGTTACTAGCCAACAAAAGTGTCCATAGCAACGGTTCTTTCTCACACATAACTAGGACATACCATGAACCTACCATACCAGTTTCATGTATATCTGACTCATTATCTCTGAGATATAACGAACTTCGTTTTTTTATTGTTTTCGACCAGGGTTCATTCAAAGTCTATCTTCTCCGACAGTTTTCATGGGAGCGGGCTGAATTTTTTGTCAAGGAGGCTGAATGTGTTGCCCACAAACGATCATAGTTTGATTTTTGAATTTCGATATTTTTATTTTTATTTTTATTTTTTTGAAAATTTCAGAGGCCCGTTGCTCGGCAACCGAGGGGTCCATAGCAACGGTTCTCAAACGCGCACAACTAGGTCATGATATGAACCTACCACCAGAGTTTCATCAAAATCAGCCTATGATTAACGGAGTACTGGCCTGGACAGACAAACAGACAGACAGACAGACATAATGACGGAAAACCTGACAATAAGGGTAGATATATCCGACTACCCAACAAACAAACAAGCAGTCATAGACTGGTACTTACGAAATCGTCAACTTCACCTCTGACGTTGTCTAATAAAAGCTGTCTCTAGAGAAGGCAGCGATGCAAACCAGAAGTTTCTACGATGATTCTGTACCAAACCATCAAAAGTCGTAACATTGACCGAAGCAAAAATCTCCATTTCTCCACGCAATTATTTTATATTATTTTATCAAAGTCACAAAACCGTAATATTCGGCCATCCACCAACAATCTTTACATAATCCGACGGCTCAGCGAGTCAGGCATGCGACGATAACCTTTATTGGGATAAAAAAAATGACTTTTAAACACCATCTTTATCGAAAACACTGTCAGCGTGCACATGCAAAACCATACGTGACTCAACGACGCGTCTGCTCGAGCGCACTGCATCATGGGACGACCCGTGACTCGTCGAGTGAAATATTTTTTATACAATCTTAAAACGTCTCCAAAACATCCGATTTTTACCAGAATTTCGACATCCGAGTTTTAAGCGTCCTAAGCGAACGCAAAAACCGAAGACAAAATTAAAATCGAAGTTAAAACGAACTCGTAATGTCGAGCGAAGCAAAAATACTCCATTTCTCCACATGAATTTACGGAATTATTTTTGAGTTCACTGTGACCTTGACCTTTGACCGATTTTAACCAAAATCTAATCAGCGCTTGCCATCACCCTCCTGAATCACGTGGTGTAATTTGACATTGGTAGCTTCTTCCGTTCTCGAGTTATCATGCCTACAAACAATCAAACAAACACACAAACAAACAAACAGAAACGGAAGTGATCAATATACTTCTGAAATCTTTTGATTTCGTAAGTAACAAGCAGTCATAGACTGGTACTTACGAAATCGTCAATTTGACCTCTGACCTTGTCTAATAAAAGCTGTCTCGAGAGAAGGTAGCGATGCAAACCAGAAATTTCTACGATGATTCTTATCTGTACCAAACCATCAAAAATCGATTGTTTGACCTCACTGTGACCTTGACCTTTGACCGATTTTGACCAAAATCTAATAAGCGCTAGCCATCACCCTCCTGGATCACGTGGTGTAATTTGACATTGGTAGCTTCTTCCGTTCTGGAGTTATCGTGCCTGCAAACAAACACACAAACAGAGGACGGAAGCGATCAATATACTTACGAAATCTTTAGATTTCTTAAGTAACAAGCAAACAGTCAGACAGGGGTGAAAACAACCTCCTTCCGCCTTTGGTGGCAGAGGTAATAAAGGATCCAGAGAAGAATTGTGAATAGACCTGTTAATTCAATTTCAATTGTGGGGAAGATGTTGGAGACATTAATTTGGGATGGATGGGGAATCATTCAAATAAGTTTAACCTAATTAAAGGTAGTCAGTGGATGATGATGATGATGATGATGATGATGATGATGATGATGATGATGATGATGATGATGATATGTGTTTGTTATACGTTTTTTGTCTATGAATTTATTACGCACGATTGGAATTGTAACTTTTGACCCTTTAGACTGCTGAGACCCCATCGACCTTTGAAGACCCTTTAAGACACCCAAGACCATAAAGATCCCCTTTACACCCATAAGACCCTGAGGAACCAAAAGACCCCCCCCTCCCAAAGACCCAGATGACCCAAAAAACCATGAGGACGCAAAAGACCCAGATGACCCAAAACATCCTAAGCAAAAGACCCCGAGGATCCAGATGACCCAAAAGACCCCGAGGATCCAGATGACCCAAAAGACCCCGAGGACCCAAAAGTCCCCGAGGACCCAAATGACACAAAAGTTCCCAATGACCAAGAAGACCCTGAGGACACAAAAGACTTAGAAAACCCAAAAGACCGCAAAAATCCCAAGGACCCAGAAGACTCAAAAGTTCCCAAGGACCCAGAAGACTCAAAAGTTCCCAAGGACTCAAAAGACACAAGACTTAGATGACCCAAAGGTCACCAAGGACCCAAAAGACCCGAAGACCCAAAAGATGCAGAAGACCCAGATGACCCAAAAGTCACCAAGGACCCAAAAGGACCCAAAATACCGAAAAGACTCAGAGGACCTCAAAGATCCAGAGGACCCAAAGTACCCTGTAGACCCTTGAAGACTCTACTATCAATCAATAAGGTGTGTGTGTGTGTGTGGGGGGGGGGGCATGTTTTTTTGTGGAGTTCCACAAGAGCGTTCTGATGTGGAATGTGATACAGCAAAATGATCATCATGACCTCCTGAGTTGATTCGGCTAATTAACTCCAAAAATCGGTTAGAATTCCCAGGTTTTAAATGCATGCCATATTAAACATAAGAGCAAGGCTTTCTTTAAGTATATCAGGGGAAAAGAACAGGTTAGGACCAGTGTGGGCCAATTGAGGAATATCACCGGGAGAGTGGTTAGTGATGAAAGTGGGATGGCAGGCTTATTAAACAGGAATTTTTCTTCAACTTTTACACAAGAACAGTCAGGAGAATTGCCAAACGCTGAGAATATCTATCAAGGAGTTGAGGAAGGGCTTTTACAGAAGATCCAGGTTGGAGTGGAGGAAGTAAAGGAAGAGCAAGGTAATGTTAGAGAAGATAAGGCTCCGGGTCCAAATAATATGCAACCGAGAGTATTGATGGAAGTGGCTGAGCAGGTAAACGAGATGTTAACGGATATTTTCAATAGTTCATTGGAGTCAGGACAGGTACCGGAGGATTGGAGAGTAGCAAATGTAACACCATTATTTAAAAAAGGATCCAGAGAAGAACTGGGAAACTATAGACCTGTTAGTTTGACCTGAGTTGTGGGGAAGGTGTTGGAGACATTAAGGACCAGATGAGGTTGAAGGTAGTCAGCATGGGTTTACCAAATGTAGTTCCTGTTTAACAAATATTTTAGAGTTCGATGAAGCAGTGTCTGATTGGGTGGATGAGGGAAAGGCAGTGGACATAGTATATCTTGAGTTAAAGAAGGTATTTGATAAGGTACCACATTGGAGGTTGTTCACCAGAGTGAGGGCTTGTGGAGTGGCTGGTTAGGTAGCTAATTGGATTGCAAACTGGTTTGTCATAGGAAGCAAAGAGTGGCTGTGAGTGGGAGGATGTCTTGCTGGGAGGATGTAAGTAGCAGGGTACCTCAGGGATCAGTACTCAGACCATTACTATTCAATATTTACATCAACGATTTCGATAATGGGGTAAAGGGTAAGCTTTCCAAATTTGCAGATGACACAAAGCTTGGAGGTAAGGTGGATAGCAGAGGGGGTGGTGATCAGATTCAGGAAAGTATTGATGCTTGTATGGGTTGGGAAAAACATTGGCAGATGGAATTTAACCTGAGGAAGTGTAAGGTGTTGGGGATGGGAAAGAACAATGAAAATAGAGATTACAGGATGTAAGGGGTAATTTTTGAGCGTGTCACACAGGAGAAGGATCTGGGGGTGGTAATAGATACGGGTGGTAAGCAGGCAGCCCAGTGACAGGCAGCTGTAGGTAAAGCAAATAGGGTTTTTGGTTGTATTCAGAGGGGGATCAATTATAAATCAAAAGAGGTGGTGTTAACATTGTACAGGAATTTAGTGAGGGTACATCTAGAATATTGTGTGCAGATTTGGTCACCACCGTTCCTGAAGGACATAGATGCCAAAGAGAGGGTTCAGCGCAGGGCTACTAGATTGATTCTGGGCCGAACTAGACTTAGTTATGAGGAGCGGCTGAAGGAGACAGGGCTTTATTCACTAGAAAGGAGGTGGTTACGAGAAGATATGACAGAGATGTTTAAGATAATGAAAGGTATAGATAAAATAGAAGTGCAGATGAATTATAATTCAACAGAGTAGACAGTGATCGGACAAGGGGCCATATCCTGAGAGTAAAGAAGACGAGAGTTAAGACTGGAATAAGGCAGGGGACTTTCATTCAGAGAGTAGTTAATGCATGGAATGGTCTCCCTGGAAAGGTAGTGGCAGCAGAAACAGAAGTTAAGTTTAAATTAGAATTATATAGGTACCTGGAAGTTATGGAGATAGAGGGGTATGGGGATGTTGATAAGACTTTTCGGTAGCCTGAGCATTGATGGGTGATTGTGTGCATGTGTACGGAGTGCTGTTGGTGAGGTCTTGTCAAGGGGGGTTGTGTCCATCTTTGCTTTTTGCTTATTCGGGTTCCTTCTGATGACTCCAATGCTGTACCTGTTTGGTCTTCCATTTGATTTGAACTTAATTTTTTTTAAATCCTATTGTGAATTCATTTTAATAATAATAAACGTCATGGGTCAGGGTCAGGTGTCTGATCAAAGCGGGATGTCTTGGTATCCTCGTTATCAATGTGGGATGTCTTGGTACCCTCGTTATCAAAGCGAGATGTCCTGTTGTGCAGCGGGATGATGGTACCCTCGTAAGCAGTTCTAGGTATGTCTATTATTAATTCCCTCACACACCAGTACATAAACACCACACAAAACAAGTCATGGTGAGGGTTAGCAATCTCTGATTTCTCTTTTTCTTGTGAATGCATTAAAATAAGCATGAGGTCATTTAATTGTGATTTAAGATATGCGTCATCTTATGTACAGAAAGATGTTGTCGACATCCCCAAAGTTTTTGTCTGAAACTGCAATCCCTGAGAGCCCCTTTTTAATGTACTCACCTTTGTAATCTGTCTTTTATGTGCTTTAAAACGACCCGATAGGCCATCAGGCGCAATTTTGGGTGTGGAAAGACCTACTTCGGTCCCAACCGAGACAGAGGAGGAAGACCATTTGAGTGACAGGTCGATGGGTGGTGCCCCCACCTGTAAAACTGGGCCCTGGACCAATAGTGGCTAGGAGGGGAGGGGCTGTGTCTTCAGAGTGGGTGGGGGCAGAACCTCGAAAGGCGGGTGTTTTCCATGCCGGGCCGAGGAGATTCCAGGTACCTCACTGGGGAAACTACATGCGAGTTGCTGTGGGGTTTCTCCCCTGAACAGGAACCCCTTTGCTGCTGCGGTCTCTGCCATGCTCACCCAGCAAGTCGTGCCCACCTTCTCCTCATGCCCAGACTTGGACTGTGGCACAATTTGTTCTTTTGCCTGCTCGTGTCTTCGTCAGGGGATCAAGCTGTGTCCTGTTGGGCACAGCTGGGGTATTTTTCGTCCGATATGTCACTTTCCATTGCTATCTTCTGTGGTATTACTGAGGCCTTGAGATTTAGAAAATTAGGATTACCATTCATTTATACTCCTGGGCGCATATTCGGTAGAGGGTTAAGGGGTGTTTATTTGTTAATGATTGATTGCTTCTCTTTGTATTCACACTCCATGTTCTCGGAAATACATTTTAAAAGCTAAATTTGGGTAGTTATGGTAATGATTGCAATTGTGCACACCCGTTTTTTTTTTTTTTTTTTTGTATACATTGTCGAGGATTGAATGGGAGCTAACACACAGAACTTACAACGAGGGGAGCATAAGACAAGGGGGGGGGGGTGAAGGAAAAAACAGTGTGCAACAGAGACATGATCTGATCTGTGGAAGGGAGAGGGATTTGGTGGGGTACACAGGGTAAACAAGATTGTACTACAGGGACTTTCAGGAAGGAAAACGGGGAATATGAAGGAGGTGGGTTTGGGGTGGATTAACGGGGGTAGAAAAGATCGTGGTTTTGAATGGGGGAAGATAAGAGATGGTGGTGAACAGCTGTTTTGAAGACCCAAGAGGAAGAGTGGGATTGAAGAGAGTGTGGGAGTTTGTTACAAAGGTGGGAAATAAGAGGAATGAAAGAGTGAAGGTGAGCAGTGATTCTTGATTTTGGTAATTTTATCAGAAGGGGGTTGTTGGCGGATCTTAAGCGCCCTGCGGAAATATGGGGGGGGGGGACATATCTCGGATAGAGCGGAGGAGGGGGGGAGCCAGAGAGCAGACAGTAGAGGACAGACAGACCACTGACCTGCCTACAGTGAGAGAGTGAGAGACCCAAAGACTCAGCCACATCGTGGGAGATACCAATGATCCTAAACGCCTTGGTTTCCACAGCATGAAGCTGAGAAAGGTGAGAGGCGGGAGCACCAGTCCAGAGGGGAGAGCAGTACTCCGTCAGGCTCTGGACCTAAGCTTTGTGTGTGGCTATGAGCTCAGTTGTGCCATGGAAGGACTTTGCATGATGGAGGATGCCCAGTCAGCGACTGGCTTTGGAGGCCAGCTGGGAAATGTGGCTTTCCCAGGAAAGATCATGGCAGATAGTGAGGCTCAGAAGCTTGAATGAAAGGACTTCTTCAAGATGATTGTTGAGAAAGTAGATGGGGAAATTTTCCAGATAGTCCTTTTGGAGAGATATAGTGAGAGTGTGAGATTTGTCAGGATTGAAGGACATGTTGCACATGTTGGACCAGTTTGCGATTTTATGCAGGTCTGACGAGAGTGAAGAGGCTGCTGCCTGCTGATCTGAGGGATGAGATTGGGTACGGCAGAGGGTGGAGGCGTCAGCAAAGAGATAAAGGATTTTCCAGAGTCGGAAAGATCTTTGATGAAAACCAGAAAAAGAACAGGGCCAAGAACGTTGTCTTGAGGACCTCCAGCCTGGGCAGGAAGAGGGGATGAGAGAATTCCATTAAGAGCCACGCATTGACTGCGACAGGAGAGGAAGTCATCGAGCCATGAGTGGAGATTTTCTTGGTTACCATAAGAAGAGTTTGATGAGCAGTGCGGGATGCCAGACTGTATTGAAAGCTCACGATATGTATCGGGATATGGCTCTGATTTCATGTCTGGCATTGAGTACCTCCATCCATTGTTGGGAGAGCAGAAGCAGCATATCCACGGTAGAGTGACCTGGTCTGAATCCAAATTGATGATTGGAAATCAATCCATTGGAGAAGAGGAAGGATTTAATGTCCGAAGCGATGATGGATTCCATCACCTTGCTGATGATTGAGAGAAGGCTGATTGGTCTGTAGTTGCAGGGATCTGTTTTTGCACCTTTTTTATGCTGAAAGGAGGTGTTTGCTGATTTCGAAGCAGATGGCAGATGACCTTGAGCAAATAAGAGAGTGAATAGAACAGACAGAGGGTGAGCAAGAGCAGCAGAGTAGGTTTTTAGGACACGTGGGCTGATGCCGTCTGGACCAGTTGCAGAATCTGAGTCAAGGTTTGACGGCAAGCTCTCCACCTTGTCAAGAGAAAAGGACACAGAGGCCAGGAACAGCTGGGTAAGGTGGGCACAGAAAGTGATGGGTTTGGTACACAAGATTTAGAAGCAAATACGGAGTTTAGACATTCAGCCTTTCCACGTGCAGTGTCAGCTGTGTGGCCACTTGAGGTAAGGGAGGGGGAACATTCACCAGAAACAGACTTAACTAGATGCCACCAGGATTTGGATGATGTATGCAGGTTTGAGAGTTCAGACTTGAGATAAGAAAGATGTTGTTATCTGGCTGTCCTGAGGGTAGACACATGCTTGTTCCAAGCTTTGTGAATGGAACTGAGATTGCCTTCAGTTGGATTAGTCTTCCATGAGGTGAAGGCAAGTTGTTTCAGGACAACTGTCTCACCACAAGCTTCAGTGTACCATGGGTGGTGGGAAGGGTATGACAACTGAAGACGAGATGGGATAAGTCTATGCATGAGAGAGAGAGCAAAGTTCTTTGAAAGAATTCTCAGGACACGTTGATGTCAGAGGAAGTTAGATGGGAGACCAGTCTAGAAGTTTGATGGCTGTTTGAAGTCCCTGCCAGTTGGCCTGAGTGAAATGCCAGACTCGATGGCGCAGAGGTGGTTCTCTCATAACACCCAGAGAGATGTCTACTTTAACAAGCATTTGGTCAGATGAACCAATTTGAGCGGAGGAAGAACAGATATTTTCAGGGAAATTGGTCAAAATCAGATCCAGAAGAGATGGAGTACCATTGGTTGAGATCCGGGTCAGGAAGATGACAGATTGTGTCAGTCCCAATTTTAAATTGGATATGGGTGATTCATTGTCAGTCCCAATTTAAACCCTTAAAGGAGAAATTGGGCACGGGTAATTAGCGCTCATAATGAGGCCTTGCCATATGCTTAACCACTCTGCCCGGTCCTCAATTGAGATCAGGCGTACAGCACTGAATAAGCGCAGCATATCAACTGGCTTGGTGGTCCCATTTGGTATGGTGTCGTGGTGAATAGACATGTGTTCCAGTCCGGGACAACCAAATCAGTCAGCCGCTGTGACCGCTCTGATGTGGTTCACTGAGATTTGAGCCAGGCAACTGGAAGAACCCGATGACTAACAATATACTTTCATCGATTGGGCAAAGATTGGCACATGCAGTTTAATATAAATAAATGTAAGGTGCTGTGTATGGGTAAGAATAATGAAAATATGGATTACATAATGCAAGGAGCAGTCTTGGAGTGTGTCACACAGGAGAAGGACATGAGGGTTGTAATAGATATGTGTGAGGAAGGGGGGGGAGGGGATAAATTATAAATCAAATGAGGTGTCCTTAACACTTTGCAGGGATTTTGTGACACATCTAGATGATATTCTTCTCAGTTTTGGTCACCACATCTGAGGTAGGACATAGCTTTTGTTTTTTAGAGAGCGTTCAGCATCGGGCTACTCGACTATGGACTAGCTAGAATCAGCTATGAGGAATGGCTGAAGGAGACAGGGCTTTATACAACAGAACGGAGATGATTACGAGGGGATTTGATTGAGTTGTTTAGGATAATGAAGGGTATCAACAAAATGAGTGCAAAAGAGTTTTTCAGTGGAATCGACAGTGATAGGGCTATATTCTGAGCAAAGAAGGGAAGTTGGGACAGTAATAAGACAGGGGTCTTTTAGTCAGAGTATTTCATGCATGGAGTGGTCTCCCTGGAAAGGTAGTGGCAACAGAAAGAGTAGATAGGTTTACATTAGGATATTGGTAGAACATGTGGGTAGCTTGCATGTGGATGGGTGACAGCATACCTGTGTCGGGATTGTGATGTCTGTGGAAGGATCTCATCAAAAGGTGAGTGGGTGGTCGGTCTTTGTACATTGCTCATCCAACGACCATCTTCATCCCTGCACTTCCCCTACCCTTTTTTTCCCTGACCAAAAAATAACTACAAAAACATTTGATTATCGCAATCGTAATTAAAAAAAACTTTTAGTTTAAATGTTATTTTGTTTGCAAATGTAGAACTCCCACCTACCCCAATGACATTGTGCCTGTGGCCTGAGGTGGGTTTGTTTGATTTGGTGTTGGTGTAGCGCAGGCATGGTGGGCCAAATGGCCTCCTCCTGGATGAAAGTTCCTTGTTATTGCTTGTTAAGTGAAACACCGGCTGGAAACACTTGTGCAAAGTAATGGATTAACATCTGTTCTGAATTCTGCTGATTGAGGACTATTCCTTAGTTTTTCGAAGGAAAAAGCTTTAGTTCCCCCTCGTATATCATGTGTCGACATTCTGTGAAGTCACATTGTGGAATATAGTAGCAATGCCATGATTAACGGATGGTTAATAAATGCCAAATTGGACAACTAAGAGCCAAAATCCCAATGAGACCATTTGCCTCTGAAAACTGTCTTTAAAATTGCATTTCAAATCTATCAGAACTCCAGCAACAAGACCTGAATAAGATAGCAAGGATTCGTATGTGTCCACACAAACTGTGAGAAATGTGTCTCCACGAAGCTGACCTTATAGGACCAAGTGAGATTTTGAGGCATTTCCCTTCAATGATGAGACACAGAGGGGACCTAAAATGGAGTTTTGCAATCATCAAGTAAGTTGGATGGTTGACAAAGGTCGCATTATCTTTTGGGCGCTGATTTCATTGTGTCACTGTGTGCTAAACAGTGAGATACTCTGAAGCATTTCATAATGGGGGATGGATTTGTGACGGTGTGGGTTGGTATCACCATGCCATGAGGCCATCAGAAAGAAGAAGCCACATCTAAACCATAAATTAAACTTGATATCGCTCGATTTTGGTGAAGATTTTGAAAACCACGCTAGTAATCTCCAACAACTTCACATCCATTGAGCACTCATGGGACATATTTCAAGAATGACAGCAGCATCAAGGAAAACACCACCAGCTTGTTGGCGGACGGGGTTCTTCAGGAGATATTTGAGCAAATTATTTTAATCCAGTTGGAAGCCATGAAAGAGGAACTTGTATTGAACAAACTGGCTGTAAATGTACTTATAGTCAGCTTTACTTTGGCAACAGGTGAGCTTAAACTCATGATCATTGTAAAAAAGAAATATTCACAGGCAGTGGTGATGTTAGTCATTTGGAGACCCCATGCAAAGCACAATAGCGACCCAGCGAAGGCCCCTGTCATCAAACTAAAATACGCAATTTGGTGACTGTCTGTCTGTTGCCGATGGATCCGATAGTTAATTATAAAATCTCAGTGAAACGTTCCAGGGAGAGCAATTGTGTCATCAGATGAAGGTTGAAGCTACTTTGTTTGCTCCCTCCTCCTGGGGTTCAGAAGATGGCGACAACACAATTTCACTTCCACTTGTTGTGTAATGAGAATGAAGTTAATTTTGGATGATTTTTCAATCAATTTCGCCTTCTGTTGAGATATCTTTCGCTTTTCAGCACTGTTGGAGTGATTTTGTTTCAATTCTAGCTGCTCCCACACACTTCTGATTAAAAAAGACAAAACAAAAAACACCGCAACGTTCCACTGTGGTGCATGTGGGTTCGTCCATTTGCTATTGAAGGGTTGTTTTGTTGATCGTATAATGAGTCGTAGTGTAGATTTGCTCAACAATATTGATTTGTATTAACATTAGGCGTTCTCTACATTTTATTGTCATTCTTGTTGCATTTGTGTGCATTATACATAGTTATTATTGCAATTATTAGTTGTTATTGATTTGGAGCATTCCTTTTGTGTTGTGTTGAACACCACAAACAAGTTGATGTGTTTTGTCAGTAGAGTGAGACCCACCACTACCACCACGCTTGGAGGCCCCATCTCGAAAGATTGTGTACCACGATCGGTTGCATGGGGGCCCTTGTTGGGTTTGGGCCCCATGAGCCCATGGGGTCCCATGCGATTGCATGGCCCTAAAGCCGCCACGGCTCGCAAAATATATTGTATGTCAGTTGCGAGTGCAGTTTTCACACACATGTAAACACAAATTTGACTCGATCGGCTGAAGAACATTTTTGGTGATAATTTTCCAGACAGAGTAAGAAAAATAACCATTTATGACAACAATGTTCTTTAAAGTTAGACAAAATTATTTTCGTCACCAAATGTGCACAACAATGTTATAGCAAATGAGCCAACCACATGGGCCTTGCTTGCTTGGTTAACCAATATGGCAGTACTTGCCTGCAACCAATAAACTACCCATGAGGCCTTGCATGGTTTGTACTGGTTAGGATAGATGTGCAGGAGTAATGAGAAATTATGATGGGATGATATAAGCTGTCCGGATAACCGAGGGGTATGTGCACTCACCTCTGAGCTGTGTAGCCTGGGTTTGAATTTCGACACAGCCATAAACTCTTACCCACGTGGGGCAGCACATCAATGTGTGGGTTGTCCTTCAGATGAACCTTAAACTGGGCTCCTTCTGCTAGCATTCGTTGACGGATGTGATATAAATCATGGTGGCCTTCACAAAGAGAAGGGGATTTTTTTTTGCTGAGAAACTGGCCTAACTCAATGAGGAATTGTATCAATGGGGGCACCATCTATCAGGTACAAGTTCAGGTTAAGGTTGGTAACGCATCTGCTAACATTAGCTGGCGATTTTATAGATCCCCAGGTCTTTTTATATTTTTGGTTTGTTCCCAACGTCTGGGCTCAAGGAAGTGCAAAGAAACCGAAGGTAGAAGGTAATGCACCGAAGGTACAGTGGAGGCAGTGGGACAAAATATGGATTCAACAAGAGAATGCGAGAAGAGAGAAGAAGGAAAGACATGTAGAAACTTGAATATAGATGGAGAGAGGTGAGGGAGGGTTAAATGGGAAAGCATGGAGGATGACCTGATGTGGTGGTGCCCTGCTGCCTTAAACTCATTTAGGGAAGAGTGTGGTTGAACAGATTGTGGAGTGAAGTTTCACATGTGGTAGAAGAGAGGAACAAAGGAGTTAAGGTGAGAAGCCAGCCTGGATTATGGGAGTTTCACAAGGATGGGGTTGCTGGAACAATATGTGGGACTTGGAGGGACTAGAGAAGGATGAAGGGATGAAAGAGCAGAGAGAGAGAAAAACCTGAGCAGAAGCGATAGAAATAAACAGAGGGGCTACACACCTGTCTGCAATAAGAGAGAAACAGGGCTTGTGCTTCAGCTTCTTTGTCAAAGATGCCAATGATGTTGAGAGCTGTGCACTCCGCAGCATCCAGGAGAGACAGAGATTAATTGTGGACACAAGCCCATCGGGGAGAAAACTACTCCATTGAGCTATGGACAAAGGCTTTGTAGTTTGTGATAAGTTGATATTTACCAAGGAAAGACTTGGCAAGATGAAGGATGCACAAATCTGGCTGGCTTTCGTGGCCAACGATGACATACATTCTATTCAGGAGAGGTTGTAGCTGAGTGTTGAGGCCCAAAATGATGTCAAGCAAAGAATCAGTGAGTATGCCAGCACCCTGGTCAAGTTGAAAATTCCTGCCCAAACTTCTGTTGGGAAGGCAATCGCAAACAACTGCCTAAATTTCCTTACCCAAGCAATCACAAACTACTAATTACATTTCCTTACCCAGGCAATCACAAACTACCCACTAAATTTCCTTACCCAGAAAGCTACAACTGTATGGCACTCCTTGTCCTCCTGGAAAGGGTGTGGGATCAATCCATCGATTGGTGGTAAAATAGTGTTTGGAGTGGATTTTGTTTGAGGGATGGTCATGAAGCCACGTCCCTTGGTGGCTGGGGATGAGAGTACCATGCAGGTCGCATCATGCTCATAAATCACTCAAGTACCGTAATAATCATTTATAAACCTTGTTGAAGTTTTGTGGTTCAACACAACCGCTTTTTGAGATAGTGAATCAGTGAGGTATTAAAATCCATCAGTTTGTCGTGACTCTTGGCAAATAGTTTTTCAGAAATGTACATCCTTTCATATATTGGGGCCTGTTTTGCTGATGTGAAACAATCATAACAACCATTCTTTATTTTTGCAATACAGTCAGTCCTCCCTTCACATTGTAGTTACATTCTTGTAAAGTGTGACTTTAAGCTAATCCAATTTCCCCACAATAATTAATGTAAATAGCGGGGGGTGGTTTGGTTCCAGCGAAATTTTTTTTATCGTCAGACAAAAGTTTATTTACCTATAGAGTAAAAGTTTTAAATAATTTTAAACAAACAATTGAATATCATCGTCTCTAGTTGCTTCAGATCTTCATTGTTTAGCTCTTCTCTGTGTAATTGCAGAAGTTGTGTCATGTCTGCTTCTTCCACTTCATCAAAACCTGCGAAACAAAACAAAACAAAACCTGCGAAACATCAAAAACGAAACTATGTTAACCAGGACGAAGCGAAGCGAGGATTTACTGTAAAAACCATTTGATGCAAATTTAGGTTGTTTACCATTCCTGTGCTCAACATGATTACACATGATCTTTGTTGACCAATGAGTGCTGTGCTATGGATTTTTATGTCCTTGGAAAGCAAGTGATGAGAAGGGGCGAGTGAGCGTAAGGCCTGGTGTCAGTTAAAAGCTCGATGTTGTAGTATTTGTGAATAAACATTAGTAAATGCCTAAAAATGAATGAGTAAAATTGACAGTTATATTGTTGCAGTTCTGTAAAACCACATGCCTCTAAAGCAATGGCACCCAACATACAGTGATCCCCAGACAGTTATTTCGTTAGTCTTCACGCAGTCAGACCTTCCCCTCATGTCTAGTGGGTTAACGGGACGAAGTGCGTTGCGTGGGTCTTACAGCTATGTCTAATTATTTCTCTATCTTCTATTCTGATTTTGATTCCAACACTTTCCTTTTAGCCATGGTACAAATCAAGCAAGCACACACGCCATGCAAAATGTGATTGACTCTTCGCAACATGGTGCCTCCTGTGGCTTGGAACCAAAATAATCACAACAAACACTGTACAGCACATGCATGGCACGCCATTATTTCATTCAAATCTGTACGCCAATTTCCAACAGCATTTCACCTTGCTCAACCCTCGCTCGCGAAAAACTCACCACCTCGACCGCCAACACCTCCTGCACATGGGAAAAATATTTCCGCACCTCCTCATGCCTCTGTATCGATACAATTCTCCACTAAACTGAGGCGTGCTGTACGGCTCAGGGTACTCAGATCGCGTGATGTGGGGACGAGTAACGGACGTTAGTAGCACCAACCGCATCTTGCCAGGGGTGTCCCAGGTGGGTACGCGGGATTTATATGACCCTTGACCAATCTCCAGAACATGGCAACCCGGGAGTTCTGTCCGGAGCTCTTTGCCGTGTCACGCCGGATGTGTGAATGAAATCGCTTCCGGCCCCAGGATCCTGGCAGTGTGTGGCTCGGGCTACTGTGGCCCAATAGAGAAGCAGGATTCGGGTCACAGCTTGTCGCTTCAGGTCGTCACCTCACCCTTTGCCCAGGGCTTATAAAAGGCGGATCGTGGAGCCGCTGGCCCTCTTCTTCGCCCCTCTTCTTTGCCCCTCTTCTTCGCCCCTCTTCTTTGCCTCTCTTCTTCGCCCCTCTTCTTCACCTCTCTGCTTCGCCCTCTTCAATGCTCCTCATTTCCTGTCCGTCGCTGACTCTTCACTCCTGGTTGGTGTGCAACAGATGTTCTTCTTCCGGAGGACCAGTGCGGAGCGCATGTTGCCACGAGCCCCAGAAAAGTGACTGAGCTGGAGGTAATGAGCAACTCTTGTGGTGGGAATACTCAAGCGAAGCGTTCCACAGAGGTACACGCTACACTTACAGACCTATGCACGACTAGGCTAGGGATCGTTTGCCTCACGCATCTTCTCTCCTCTCTCGTGTGTGTGTGTGTGTGTGTGTGTGTGTGTGTGTGTGTGTGTGTGTGTGTGTGTGTGTGTGTGTGTGTGTGTTGCTGTTCACAAAGCATAACATATTCTCTCTGATAACTCTCCTTCCCCACACCCCAAAATATATATATATATATATATATATATATATATATATATATATATATATATATATATGTATATATTGTTACGGCTGTGGAAATTCGCATTACACCATGAAGGGCCCGTAGGTGAGATATCGCTAAGTACATGTGTAGTTAGCCCCATATCCGTTGTCTAGAGGGAATTTATGTGATTCATTCGGGCTGCGACGCTTTGAGATAGCCGTTTTTCTGTTCTATCTTTATTTTGAACCAACCACGTCTCAACCGCCATCACACAACAACCACCTTAACCACCACGCCAGCCATCGTCACCAACTACAACCACGCTCCAACCCTCAGACAACAACAACGCCAACAGCCACGACCTTTACCTTCACAACTCGATCCCGCAAACATCGCATCACCGTCATTCCCAAACGGCACCATAACCATCAAACCACCATCGATAAACCCTCCACCACCCTCACCTCTCTCCTTCTACGGCCATTCCCGCACCACCTGTGAACACTGAGCATCTGGCTGTCTTGGGCTCGTTTAGCGATACGCACCGAGCCGCGAGGCAAATAGCGGCTTTTCCGAGGGAGAATTCGGATCAAGAACGCTATACGCCCACTTCTGATCCGTCCAATTAGCAAGCGCGAGGCGGCTTGGCCCCGCCTCCAGGCGCGTCTGTGTGAAATCGATAGATGCAAATTATAGGATCAGGGGAGGGTCACGCCCACTTTTCCTCCGTCCAATGGGCGAGCGTGGCTCCGCCCCTGAGGTCATCCTGATCCGGATATTTGCATATTGTTTTCTCCTGCCGGCCTATAAAATGGCGAGCGCAAGGCGAATCGTGGCAGAGTGTGGCAGTAGCAGAGTGTGGCAGTAGCAGTGTGTGTCGGCAGGCAGAGAGTGTGGCAGTAGCAGTGTGTGTCGGCAGGGCAGAGTGAGTCGAGTCATCGGTGTGGCAGAGAGTGGAGTCGGGTGGCGAAGTCATCGGTGTGGCAGTGAGTTGGGTTCTGCAGTCGGCTGAGGAGAGTTGCGGGAAGAGGCAAAGGAGCTCGGGTCCGAGGCGCGAAGGACGGTGGTCGGCGACGAGGTCGCGGTGTGAGATCGCTCGTCGCAGGACCCAAGCCAGCCAGCCATTCTCCCTCCCCCAGGGCATCAACAATTCCCCCTTTCCCCCGCGCTGAGATAGTGCAACAACGGGGCCCCGTTTCCATCCCACTCCAAACCTCGTGCCAACGAAACCTGCCAAGGAGCACGGAGTCGGGGCACAGCCATGCGGCCACATCTGCCGCTCGTCCGCCAACGCGTCACGAGGACGCGGGTAGGACCCCCCCCCCCCCGGTCTCGCGGGCCTGGCCGCTCCTTCAGGTCACGCGCACATATTGGCCTACAGGCCTATCTGCCCCCTTGTCTATGAGGGTGGCTTCTTTCCTTTGCTTTTGAGTAAATGTGTGTTGGCGCTGTCTGTAAAGTAGAACTGTATAAGTGTTGCCGTGTGTACGCGTATTCGGTAGTAACTCTGCGTCATTGTTTCTTTTGTTTTAACTGCTATATGTGCATTTTGACTGTTTGGCTGTATATGTGTGCTTTCCGTTTGTCGCGTAATAAATGTGCATTGTGTGAACTGTTTTCCCGTTTCACTTCGTCTTTTCTTTATTGACCCTCCATCCTGCTTCACGTAAAGGGTTCGTAGTGGGCTTAATACGCCCGGTAATTAATCTGAACCGTCCAGGTCGGCGATAACACCGCTCGGTTATCCCGATAGCACGGAACGGATCGCTTAAGCGGCCCGTGTCCGGAGTCAACCTGCGGCGAGGTGCGATCGCCCGGTTGACCATTCGCGCAGGTACTTAGGTAGATCGAATTTGGCGAGCGGCCCTATCCTGCGCGGGTGGGCAATTGGCACGATCGTGGTGAGGTTAAACCCCCACCCGTGACTAGCTCCCGGCGTTGGTCCGAGAGGGTCACAACTGAATTGTCCGTCCGGTGGGCAACGTGCCGCGATTCGAGTCACGTGGCCGTCCGCATGCCGACGGGCGCGAATTCGCAACAATATATATATATATATATATATATATATATATATATATATATATATATATATATATATATATATATATATATATATATATATATATATATATATATATATATATATATCTGCCTGTCTGTCTGTCTCTGGACGGACGACGGATGGTCATTATGTCTGGACGGTGGTTATATCCAGGCAGGGTTTGTCTCCACACGTGTCTGGATGGTATTTATCTCTGGATGTGTCTCCTTGCGGTGTTTGTCTCTGGACAGCTTAGTTCTGGATGCGTCCAGGCAGTGTTTATCTCCGGGCAGTGTTTATCTCCGGGCGGTTTTTGTCTCCGGACAGCTTGGCTCCGGACGCGTGCGGGCAGTATTTGTCTCTGAACGTGTCCGGGAGGTGTTTATGTCTGGACGGGAGTTTGTCACTGAACTTGTCTGGGCGGTGTTTATGTCTGGACGGGAGTTTGTCTCTGAACATGTCCGGGACGTGTTTATGTCTGGACGGGAGTTTGTCTCTGAACGTGTCTGGGCGGTGTTTATGTCTGGACGGGAGTTTGTCACCGAACGTGTCCGGGAGGTGTTTATATCTGGACGGGAGTTTGTCTCTGAACGTGTCTGGGAGGTGTTTATGTCTAGACGGGAGTTTGTCTCTGAACGTGTCTGGGTGGTGTTTATGTCTGGACGGGAGTTTGTCACCGATCGTGTCTGGGCGGTGTTTCTGTCTTGACAGGAGTTTGTCTCTGAACGTGTCCGGGAGGTGTTTATGTCTGGACGGGAGTTAGTCACCGAACGTGTCTGTGCGGTGTTTATGTCTGGACGGGAGTTTGTCACCGAACGTGTCTGGGCTGTGTTTATGTCTGGATGGGAGTTTGTCACCGAACGCATCCGGGTGGTGTTTATGTCTGGACGGGAGTTTGTCACCGAACGTGTCCGGGAGGTGTTTCTGTCTTGACAGGAGTTTGTCTCTGAATGTGTCCAGGAGGTGTTTATGTCTGGATGGGAGTTTGTCACCGAACGTGTCCGGGAGGTGTTTCTGTCTTGACAGTAGTTTGTCTCTGAACGTGTCCGGGAGGTGTTTATGTCTGGATGGGAGTTTGTCACCGAACGTGTCTGGGTGGTGTTTATGTCTGGACGGGAGTTTGTCACCGAACGCATTCGGGTGGTGTTTATGCCTGGACGTGCCAAGGCAGTGTTTGTCTCTGGATGCGTCTGGGTGGTGTTCATCTCCGGACGCATCCGAGCGGTGTTTGTCTCCTGACAGTCTAGTTCCGGACACGTCCAGGTGGTGTTTGTCTCTGGGTGGTATTTATAGTAGGACCGCTAGAAAATGGATTTCAGACATAATTTTTACTCCACGCAGAATCATTTTGAGGAGACAGGATGAATCGCAACTGATGCTTCACCACACGTCTATCTTCCCTTACTCTCACCTCTCGCTGCATTTCCTCCACCCCCCCACTTCCTCATTCTCCCTCCCTCCTCTTTTTTTCCCCCTCTATCTCCTCACTCTACCCCCACCTCTCTCTGTCTCCCACCCCTTTTTTCATCCCCTCTCAGTGTTCCCTTCATTGAAGCGATGACTTGTAATTTTTAGTTATAAAATAAAGCTGTTTTGAGGAAAGAAACCTAAATTGTAATAACACCTCAAACGAGGTAATGCATGTTTTGTTTCGAGCGATCGTGGCAGCGGTCTCATATACACCGCCTAATGAAGGTACGTTAATTTTCATATTATGCAGAGGAAAGAAAATCATGGTCTTTCATGAAAAATACTTTTCGTTTTTGCCAGACTTTTAAAAGCTTAAAAACAAACTAATGGATATGTAATACACGTATTTAATGTGAAGTGAGTAAACATTAACATCGGATTCGTCGTGGTATACCTGCATCCGTAATTAATTAGTCGAAAGGCCACCGGGAAATTGCCGTTGAGATATTTATAGAATACCAGACGACCCGTGAACCCGTTGGGTTCCCGTTGTGACAGCGGTTGATAAAAAAAATAATTTCAAGAGAGAAAAAAAGATAGCTCCAGCGAACTATACCGCTGAGGTTGTTTGCATTGATCAAATTCTCCCGAAGAGCACTTGACTGAATCGGGAATTGATTTTTAAATAATTTTTTTCGTTGCCTGATTTGAAGAAAACTTGATACTGCACACCGCAGGCGAATGGTGAGTACGGTGGCCCTAACATTTTTGTGCTATTGTGTACCATTTTGGCTGTATTTCGGGAACATACATACATACATACAAACATACATATATACAAGATGAGAGTTTTAGTAATATATAGATACATGTTCACTTTTGTACACTCAACATCACGTCAGAGTTTATGTGCAATTAAAAAACTAAATCAACGCATTGAAACTGAACAAGGTACGTTTTCATTGCAACAAATATCATCCTGATTAATATTTGACATCTTCAATTAAAAAAGCTGTTATTTTGTCGGCGTTTTGTATGCACTGTATACTGTCGAAATGTCCAGGAGTGTGTTCAGGTCCCAAGTAGCTAGCTAGCTAGCGCTTGCCAAGCCAGCCGTTCCTTATAAACGGTTTTGAATGGAGTGCTTGCTTGAGTGCTTAAGCCACTTGGTGAGCTCTCCACAAGAAACTTGAAACTAAACCCAACCAATTCCACTCGTTAACTAACAGGGGAAGGGATGGGTGGGTGTCTGGAGGGACAGTGGTGGGAGGGGGAAGGGGTGGGGTGGGAGGAAGCAAGTGATGATGAATAATTATTGATAGGTCACGTGGTTTGATGGCTATATTGGATAAATGGAAAAAAATTAATGTTTTGTCTTCATAAAGAGGACATTGTGGGTCAGGTGTCCGATCAAAGTGGGGTTGTATCGAAGCGGGGCTTCATAGTAACCGGCACAACTGCTCGCAGTGATAAAGCATAGCGCCTCCAGATATTATTATTATTACCTCTGCCACCGAAGGTGAAGGAGGTTATATTTTCACCCCTCTCTATTTGTTTGTTTGTCTGTTTGTTTGTTTGTGTGCAGGATATCTCAAAAAGTTGTGGACGGATTTGGCCGAAACTTGGTGAACAGGTTGGGTGTATGACAGGTAAGAATTGATTATATTTTGGTGAAGTTCCGAATCTGGATCCGAGAATTTTTTTCGTGATTCTTCACCATTGAGAGAGATAGGGACAAATTCATATATAGCATGATATCTCAAAAAGTTGTGGACGGATTTGGATGAACTTTGGTGGACAGGTTGGGTGTGTAACCATGACAAATTGATTCGATTTTGGTGAAAATCTGGATCTGGATATGAGAATTATTTAATTTCTAAAGTGATTCTTCACCTTCATTAAAGAGATAGGGCCAAAAACGATCTAGTACTGTATGGCATGATATCTTAGAAATGTAATGGGCCCGATATGTTCTCGTGGATCAGGCATTATGGGGCGGAGTTGCGCGCTCTACCTGTGTCCTTCTAGTTTGTTTGTTTTTCTTTAACCCTTTTTTTTGCATTTTACATTTTGAGATGCTTTATAGTTGAAGGTTATTTTTCAGCACACCATCGTAGAATAGGTTTATCTTTTATTCTTCCTCTGCCGTGCCGGTTTGATTTTCACAAAGTGATAAATAAGCGATCATGACAAAGACCTTGTATTCCGATGAAACTGATGCTAAACGAGTGGTGGACTTCATTTAATGACTTCATTTATAGTGATGCTTGGATTCTCATTCATCAGACCTGTTCACCTCACGTATAAGTTAAAGCAGTCCAGGGCAAGTCATCCTCTCCAGCTTACAGGTGCAGAAACCTACCTATCAGTCTCAGCTTGCAGATACGTTTTGTAAGTAGAAATTAGTAACCATTGAGATTTCCTTTCAAGTTTCTCACTCGACTCCTGACGATATCAGGTCCACAATGAGAACATAATTCGCTCGTTGAGAACGAATGAAGACAAGGTGGAGGGGAGAAATTTAATGAAGCAGAAAAGGGAGGGAGGGATGTTTCGTAAGAGAGGAGAATGGAATGGCAGAAAAGCTTTTCGTCCCATCGCCTTTTCAGTCTTGCCCTCTCGCAGAGTCCTTAACACACCGACGTGCAGCCACGGCACAATTCAAGTAGGAAGCGGATGCGCAAGCACCTCCATTTCTGCGCTCCCCTAACGAGCTCCGCCTAGTTCTCCAAGGTCTCTGCTCAAGGTCTAACCATCGAGAGACTGTTCAAATGAACCGTGGCCTGCCGGTGGCACGCTTGCACCATGCGCAGCAGTTACGTAGGTCAAGTGGAAGAGGGAGGGCTGTGATAACCCCCTCATGTTACAGGGCCTCTACCGATTGATCCATTTTTGTTTTGCGAGTTGGTTTCCCAACAGACTGTTTCAAAAACCTCATTTATTTAATCTGCCGGTCGTTCCACAATGCCTGTCATTGGTCTCGGTACCATTGTTTATCCCAGGAACCTACGAGTGTCACGTTCAAACATCTGAGCTTCATTAATTGGGCGATACGTTTTGGAATGAGCACACATTGACATGGAGAGTTCCGACTTCATTTTGGGCCTCTATTTGAAAGCAAGAGAGGGGAATTTGATCATAAGGAGAGCGAAATAAGGTGTTGTAGACTAAGACAAACGGGAACAGGTAGACCTGGATCTACACGTGAGTGCGGATCAACCCGCCACTCCATGATGTGCCTCCAGATTACGTACGGCTGGACGTTCAGCTCCACGCAGACAAGAGCTGATGTGCCTTTAGATTACGGTTGGATATCTGATGGATTCAGAGAACAATTGGCGGAGGGTCGGCTTGTGATTCAGAGACCCAGCAAACATACTGACGTAGGCCCAAAGTTGGCAAAAGTCAGAATGATCGCAAGCAGATTTCCGACGTCACACTGACGTTGGCAGTATGGGGTATAAGCCATGTCATTTTGCTAATAGTAGTGTTATTCCAACGTCAGCAAGAGGTCGGTAAAGTGGTCTTTTTTGCCAACGTTGTTACAACGTGAGTTACATATCAGTAAAATGATGTCTTTTTGTAAACGTTATCCCAACGTCAGCAATAAGGAGCACAAGGAAATTAGACATAGGTAGGTGGAGGCCAATTCAGACCATCATGCCGGCACCACATCAACACCACACTAACTTATCAACACCAGATCAAAATAAGAAAATGCCAAATTTTTTTTTTCAGTGTTTTTTTGTGTTTTTTTTTTCCCAGGAGAGGCATGGGCTTGGGTAAAAAACACACAACGTCAACCACACAACACCCCTTGACGAGACCCCCACCAACAGCACTCCGTACACATGCACACAATTATCCATCAATAGTCAAGCTTCCAAAAAGTCCTGACAACATCTCTATACCCCTCTGTCTCCATAACTTCCAGGTACCTATCTAATTCCAATTTAAACTTATCTACTTTTACTATTGCCACTACCTTTCCAGGGAGGACAATTGCACACATTAACTACTCTCTGAGTAAAAGTCTCCTGCCTTACTACCGTCTTAACCCTCCTCTTCTTTACTCTCAGGCTATGGCCCCTGGTCCTATCACTGTCTACTCTGTTGAATAATTCATCTTCACTTATTTTATCTATACCTTTCATTATCTTAAATATCTCCATCATATCTCCTCGTAACCGCCTCCATTCTAGTGAATGAAGTGCCGTCTCCTTCAGCCGCTCCGCATCGCTGGGTCTAGCTAGGCCCGGAATCAATCTAGTAGCCCCGCGCTGAACCCTCTCTACAGTGTCTATGTCCTTCCTGAGTTGTTATGTTGATTTATAATTAATTGATCCCCCTCTGAATACAACCGAAAACCCCCATTTGCTTTACCTTTTGCTACCTGGCACTCTGCTGCCTGCTTACCTTCCATATTTATTACCACCCCCAGTTCCTTCTCCTGTGTGACATGCTTCAAAATTACCCCGTACATAATGTAATCTCTATTTTCATTATTCTTTCCCATCCCCAACACTTTACACTTGTTCAGGTTAAATTACATCTGCCAGTCTTTTGCCCAATCTATGCAAGTCACAGATCTAATCTGGCTTGACCTGACAAAAAACACGCATACTCACACTTCCTACGAAAGTGAGTACCCTGTGTGACTTGCTCTAGGAACCATGTAAACATGTACTAACCTGTTTCATGGTCCGGTTGTCAGCGACTAAACGGTTCCGCCCACCAGGTTTTCTGGTGAGGAGGGTGTATGGCTTTTGAACACCAAGCAGAATTAAAAACAAAACCTGTCAAGAGGTGGAGGAGCTCCTTGTGAGCCAACGATTGGCCATTTCTAGTGCCCAACTGTGTCTGTGGACGTCTTCCTGCAGTTGGGTTACATTTATTATGAGGTTTGAGACAGGATTTGCACTCCGGCCACCGAAAAACCACTCACTCCGCAAGCATACAGAAATGCAAAGAAAATTGAAAACCCACTCTGTGGTAGTAACTCCTGTGCAGTTGCCCTTAACAGGGCAGCTCGCCGGATGACGGGGTTGGAACAAAGCCTTCAGGACCCCCACTCTTTGATGACAGGAGGAGAAACACAGGGAAACATTCCCGGGTTGAATTGCGATAGTGTGTGTCAGAGTAGTGCTGTGGTGTCGTCCACCGGATGACAGTCTCGTCGTGTTAACCTGAGACGGTCCCTTCGGGTGGGTGCCTGGAATGTCCTATCCCTAAGAGAGGATGATCACCTGTCTCTTTTATCATCTGAGCTCAAGCATTTTAACATAGGTATTGCAGCACTCTCTGAGGTTCGGAGACCTGTTCGTGGCGAGATCATGGCGGGTGGTTACACCGACTATTTGTCTGGTCGCTCTGATGGTTACATTGCCCAAGAAGTTGCTGTAGCTGTGTCCAAGAAGGTAATGCCAATGATAATTGAGGTAACACCGGTCAACGAGTATATTAGGAGACTCAAGATTCACCACTCCTTGGGTGTCATTTCCCTGGTGTCTGTATATGCTCCGACTGAGGCGAGTGATCTCACCATGAAGGATGCATTTTCTGCCACACTTGAGTCTGTGGTTGATCAGTGCCCCAGGAGAGATATTCTTCTCGTCTTGGGGAATTTCAATGCATCGACTGGAACTGATCGGGATGGATATGAGACATGAGTTGGTCCCAATGGGTATAGAACTGTGAACCAGAATAGCACCAAGTTCCTTGACTTTGCAAGAAGTCATGGACTTAGGGTGGCTGGTTCATTGTTTCAGCACCCACAGGCTCATCGCTGGACAACTCTGAAGTTGCAGCTTAAATCCGGGTGAATGGTACCATTTCAGCCTCGGCTGGATGTTGGCAAGCTCAAGGATGAGAGAGTAGCTGAGGAGTTTGCGAACAGGCTGAGTGGACATTTGGGGTGTCTGGGTGCTTTGGGGAATCCTGAAGAGTTGTGAAGTGTCTTCAAGCCCACCATGCTTGATGTTGCCAGTGAATGCCTTGGAACTCACCAAAGGGCGAAGAAGAATTTTGTCTCAAGGGAGACTGGATATCTCAAGGGACACTCAAGGGACACCACACATTGACCAGAGTCACAGGGCCAGGCTTAATGACAGAGCTGAGCTGTTCAGGGAGGTGAGGCGTAAAACTGTACGTGCACTAAGGGTGGAAAGGGAGGCCTGTGTGCAAGGAATCTATGAGGGGGTAGAGCATCACCTGTGGTCAAGTGATTCTCATCCTGCTTACAGGGGAATTCACACTTTGCGTTCCTCCAAGCCCATCCCTCGGTGTACTGCAGTTAGAGCGGAGGGTGGTGGGCTCTTGACAGAGGAGTACGAAGTGAAGTCCCGCTGGGCTTTGAGCGGCTGTACCAGTCTGATCCACCTGCTGTTGAATTGGATGTCAGGGGTGTTACTATCCCTATTGCTGATCATACAATCACCTGTGATCCACTTTCGTTTGTGGAAACACAGGCTGCGGTGAACTGGTTGAAATGGGGTCAAGCTTCTGGGATCTGTGGCATCCATGTTGAACTTCTCAAGAGTGGTGGAAATGCTGTACTCATGTTGTTGCATGCAGTTCTGTGCTCTGCCTAGAACACAGGCATTATTCCAACGGACTGGAAGAGGGGCCTTGTTATCCCTCTCTAGAAATGTTAGGGTGATCGCCAGGACTGCAACAACTACCAAGAGGTGATGCTGCTGTCAGTGCTGGGCAAGGTCTTTGCCCAGATAATACTTGATTTGGTTCGCCACCATCTGCTTGGGCATCAGCGACCAGAGCAGTCAGGCTTTACACTAAAGAGGTCAACAAATGACCGTATCCTTGCTCTTCGGATCCTCACAGAATGCAGATGAGAGTTTGGACAGGGGCTCTTTGCAGCCTATGTTGATCTCTGAAAAACGTTAAATTCAGTGAATCGGGATGCCCTCTGGAGGATTCTTGGTCTTCGTGGGGTGCCACCAAAATTGATCTGATGTCTGAACTATACAGAACTATAAAACACCACACACTACTGAGAGTGCTGTGAGATGTGGTGATACCATCTCCGACTTATTTCCATTTGTTACTAGAGAACATCAGGGGGTGTGTACTGGCCCCCACACTTTTCAGCACTTGTATGGACTGGATTCTGGGGAGGATGTCTGAGAGATCAAGCTGCAGTGCATCATTAGGGAATGTCTAGATCTCTGACCTTGATTTCGCAGATGATCCAGTCATCTTTGCGGAGACTCAAGATATCCTTTTGACGTCCCTCGAGGTGCTGAATGAGGAGTCAGAGCCGCTGGGATTACGGGTTTCCGAGGTTAAAACTAAGATCCAGGATTTCAATGACATCTCGGAAGATGCTATCTTGTCTGTACCTGTTTGTGGTGAGGAAGTTGAGGTCACGGAGAGATTCACTTTCATTGGCAGAGATATTCATGTCTCTGCTAGCTGTGAGCCAGAGGTCACCCTTGGTGCGGAGGCATTATGTTTCCGGGTTGTCCGTTCGTCCGTCCGTCCGTCCGGATTTTCGTTTACACGATAACTCAAGAAGCAAATTGTAGAATTTCATCAAACTTGGTAAAAAGGTAAAGTAACACAGCGAAATTAAGTGATTAAATTTGGGGCCAGATGTGATAAAGGTCTAGGGTCAAAGGTCAGGGTCAAACTATGAAATTTTACTGTTTATGCCCTAACTCAAGAAATATTGGACAGAATTTCATCAAACTTGGTACAAAGGTAAAGTTAGACAGGGCAATTAACTGATTAGATTTTGGGCCAGATATGATAAAGGTCAAGGGTCAAATATGTCAATACTCAAGTGTTTGTGTGGGAGAGCAGAGACATACCCGTCGACTGCGCGCAGTCAAATTACTCTAATGTGTATATATATATATATATATATATATATATATATATATATATATACATATATATATATATATATATATATATATATATATATATATATATATATATATATAATATTTGGCCTTATTTTTTAGAAGTTTGAAAGGGCATAAGTGGTGAAAAATTGACGAAACGGCCTGAAAATTGAACTTGTTCTGTAACTTATCACAATAAATCCACGTACCAAGTTTCGGGGGGGGGGGGGAATCGGACAAACCACTGGATGGACGGACCCCAAACCTATATAGTCCCTTCCGGTGAGACCGTTACCTTGGGACGAATAAGAAATTATGAGAAAAATGTTCAAAAGATTCCATTGAAATATCAAAGAGAGATTTTGAAACTACAGATGACGTTGCACGAGTTTTAAATGGCAATGATCATGTTCACAGTTCACGAACATATAATCTGAAGAATGCGCGATTCCCCCAAGTCTTGATACTCGTACGAGGCGCCATCCCAGGATCATTCTGCTTACGTAATATATAGATGAGGCGAAAATAAATGATTCTTCCATTGTCCGTTCCGATGGTCGTATGCCATGATTCAGCTTGTTGAGTCGTCAGCGGTTGTCGGTTTCGTACGTTGAATACGATCACACAAGGAAAGATTTATTTATTTTTAACGAAAAGAAAGTCGCGAAGCACGTGATTAATGGCGGCGTCGTGAGAAGCGTGCTGTTTTTGTGTGTGTGTGTGTGTGTGTGTGTGTGTGTGTGTGTGTGTGTGTGTGTGTGTGTGTGTGTGTGTGTTTGTTTGTGTGTGTTTGTGTTTGTGTGTGTACACAGGACACGTCAAGTCAAAAAGTCACACGTCATTATAACGCTGGAGCGTCTTATCTCTTTAAAATAGCGAAATAAATAAATATAATCACTGCATGTTCGTCTGATGCATGTAAAATGGAGCTCTGGGTGTGTTAATCAATGTAGTCTGCAGCATAATGCGAGCGTCACCAGGACGTCTTCCCGCCGCCATCATATTGATAGGCTTTGCCACAGCGTGATACTTAGTGTCAGGCACTTTAGGAACGAGTTTCCTGTTAAGGCTTGAATTATATATGTCAGCTGTCCGCGTGTGACAAACTGGATGTGATGCATTTGTAGACAGTTATTCGGATGCGCGATGAATGAGGGTTTCTGTGCCTCTCCCGCTGTCGCCGCACGCGGCACGCACACGCACGATCGCCTGGTCTCGAGCCACCTCGGACGTGACGTCTCCGAGTGGGTCTCGTGCGTCGGGATGGACGAGCGGCGGTCGCCTATGTGTTTAATCTACGGACTGCTGCCCCGCTCCTAATGATGGCGATGTGATCTCGTACGAGTACGACAAGAAATCATTGTAATTACAGTATGACGTCATGGTGAAACTGTCACTGTTATAAATTATAATACTTGTTTGTGCGTTTGCTCGGTTCTTACTTCATGGACTTATTAGACACCCAGCATATATATATATATATATATATATATATATATATATATATATATATATATACATATATATATATATATACATATATACATATATATATTTATATATATATATTTATATATATATATATTTATATATATATATATATATATATATATATATATATATATATATATATATATATATATATATGTTGGGTCGCGGGCGCCAGCAGTGACCACTATTTTCGTTGTGTCTGTGTGTCTGTCTGTTTGTGACTCTCTCCAGAGCATAGCTCCGTGACGTTTGATGCGATCTTGATGAAACTTGGACACAAGCTAGATATCATGGTCAAGTTGTGTCTTTTTGTATGAGGGGCGTCCCACGCCCCTTGTGGGCGGAACCACGTCCATTTGAATTTTTTATTTATTTTTATTTTTTCCTCGATTTTTTTCCTTGCAATTTCATTTCCTAGAAGCTGTGCGTAATGACCACAAGTACAACATATAAAAAATCCGATTTGATTTGGTCAATTTTGACGGAAGAGATAGGTTTTTACGGGAGGTCTTCCTCAAAAGCTTCCACGAACTCAATTGTACCTATCGTGGCATTGTTCAATAATGCCCGCGATCCATCGTCGCCTCCCGGCGAGTATATACATATATATGTACATATATATATATATATATATATATATATATATATATATATATATGTCTTTAATGACAGCGTTTGTAGTGATTAAGACCTCGTAGATCCTCTGGAAATGGGGTTGAGTTTGTTCGATAAACATGGTCTAGTTAAGTCATTTACACAACACCATGGTGATTTTGCAGTTTGTTTACTTATTTGGTACAAATTTTTCCATCCTCGGAAAGATGACAGGCTGAATCAACCCACCTGGTGTTATTTCAATGGCTCGACAGGCACTCAAACTCAGGACCTTAAGATCTTTAAGGAGCAACCTTCACCGTTAAGCCAACAACAGGCTTTCGGAACGAGGCAATCACAATGTTGTCCATGCCAAGAGTTAGGAAATCTTTTTCTTACTCATTATACATACGTACTTTATATTTAAAAATATAAACCTTGACGTTTCTTGGACAACACTGTGAGCGACTCGTCCGAAGAATTTCTGAACAGTCCTCGTACTGCACGGACAAAGTACTGAAATGACGTCACGCAATTTCAAATTCTCATGCCCACAATGAGAACGAGGCTTAAGTTCTCACGTGGAGAAAGAACTTTCAGCACTGTGTGCCAATGATATAATGTACCGACATTATTTTAACATTTCGCTGTTAGACTTCAAACATATGCCACCAAATGCCTCGAATTATGCAAAAATAATGCATATTTCATGTCGTTTTCCCTCTCAGTAATTTGCTATGCCAGCCGTAGCCACTCAAATCGAATCAGGCTCACACCCAAGCCCACTTTCACGCGTATTTGCCATATGATATGGCTTTGGAGAGAAACAGGCAAGACCTTAAGATTTGCATTGTATGGCAATGCAATCGGTCTTTCCTTCACTCTCCTCAATCATCTGTAGTGTGGGCTCATTAGGTATAGAGCGCGTTGTTTGTTCCTGGGCATGAACGAGACGACAACTACCGTTCTGGTGAAATTGCCAAAGGATGGTACATTGAGTGTCACGCCAGTCTTTGAACGGGGCGTTAAGCTGCTTGTCCCTTGAATTTTCTTGGAAACCTGAAACAGCAAACTCTTGTTCTACGCTGCACATGCGTTCCTGGAAAAAATCATGTGTCTCAAATTTTGCGTATTATGACGAGACCGTTTTAACACAGCAGGTATCAGGAGGGATAGGTTCCTCCACCATAAATTCCTTATTTTATAATGTTATTTTTACATAAAATGGTGACTATTTGCATGTATGTATTTATCTAATATATAAATAAAACAATTTAAGTGAAATACATTTATAATCAATTTAAATGTTTTTATGAAATTACACTTACATTTTCTTGCACTAATAAATGTCAGAGTGTGTGTGAGTTTGTCAGGGTGTCCCCTCCATAACTCTAAAACCATTAAACCGAGCAGCCTGAAACTTTGCATGCATACAAAGAAAACTCCAAGGAAGTGCAAGAGTGAAAATTGGGTGTTTGGTTTAATTAAAACACCCCTTTAAAGATAATTAACGGCCTTATTTAATTGTATCCTTTATAAGGCACATTCTAGGCAACCTCACTCTTTGGGGTCTTGAGGCATCTCCTGGGTAACCTCTCTGGGATCTCCAAGTCTGAAGCCACCATGTTTTTTGGTCTGCTTCAACCATGCTTGGAACAGGAACTTTGACGTTTTAGTGTTTTTAGGAAACAAAGAGTGGAACTTTGACTTGGAACAAGCCATAACGATTTCTTCATGATAAAGTTTTTGTTTTCACTTTCCTCGCTCATGTTGAATGCCTGTTCATCATGGCTACAAATTGCTGTATACATCAACTTTTGTAAGTTCAATAGTTTTCAAATTAGGAATCTGCAGCAATTTCATGCATTGTATGATTCAATTTCCCACGATCTACCCTCACAGACCAATTAAAGTATATAATTGAAATATTATTTCGGTTTTGAGGATCTGATATCGGCTGGGCTAAATAAGTGTCAAAATCTGTTGTGAAATCTGATGGTTTAAAGAAATAATGTCTCATAACTAAGTCGATATACCGATTTACTTTAAGCAAGCAAGGCCATGTTCCCTCCATTTCCATACATACATAAGAAAATGTGAAATTTCCAAAGCATTAAACTTCTCTTTTTCTTCTGTTTGGAGAATTATATTGAGTGAACAAAAAATTTAGGAACGTGCCAAAATTAACCATCTTCATTGAGCTTTATGATTTAATGCATTCACTGCTAGACCTCGCGCCCTGTCCCCCAGAAGGACTGCCTATGTATAGCGTCTGGCAGATCTGTGTCAATATTTTTGGAGGTTTCGCGAGGTGCTCTGCAGGGAATCGAAGCAAATCTGGTGAAATACAGATGTTTTAAAATGAAGTAATAAAGTTTGCGTGGACCGCGAACGTTGTACCACGTGATGTGTGTCGAGTCGAGCAGGCAACATGGATTATTATCTGCAATGTTTATTTCACAGGCGATTGAACTTTGCAATGTCTCCAGGGTTGTTCTTCATTAAGCAGCAACTCTTTTGTGGATAAAGTCATTAGTTGAACAAATTCATTTTATTACATTAACTGCTGCTCCGGTGAAGACCGGCTTTAAAGTTTAAGGGATCCTATATGGTACACAGCCACAGCCCGGACAGCCGTTCCTTGTCAACCATTAAATTGGAGTGCTTGCTCCAGTGCTTAAGCCACTTGACAAGCAACCATTGTCAATAGCGGTACCGCGTTACTTCATTCTGAGCGAATCGATCACTCACTGCGGACGCTTTTGCCGAGCCACGTCATTCAGAGCGAGTGGTTCGTACTCCATCATCCTGAACGAGTGGTTTGTGCTCCATCATCCTGAGCAAATGGTTTGTGTTCCGTCATCTTGAGTAAGTGGTCCGCACTCCGTCATCCTGAGCGAGTGATGCACGCTCCGTCATCCTGAGCGAGTGGTGCATGCTCCATCATCCTGAGTGAGTGGTCCATGCTCCATCGTCCTGAAGGATTTTTGCGTGATCCTTCATCCTGAACGAGTGGTCCTGCTCCGTCATCCTGAGCGAATGGTGCATGCTCCATCATTCTGAGCGATTGGTGCAGGCTCCATCATCCTGAGCGAGTGGTCAGTACTCCATCATTCCTGAGTGAGTGGCCCGTGCTCCCTCATCCTGAGCGAGTGGTCCGTGCTCCGTCATCCTGAGCGAGTGGTCCATGCTCCGTCATCCTGAGGGAGTGGTCCGGCTCCGCCATCCTGAGTGAGTTTTCCGTGCTACCTCTTCCTGAGTGAGTGGTCCATGCTCCATCTTCCTGAGCGACTTGTGAAATAACACCCGATTTCTGAGCTGTTTGCCATATTAACGTGTTTTCTAAATTACCGAGTCAATTTTTTTTCCACCCATCACACACAGCTGTTCATAACGATGAATGGTTGTGAAGATATCCATGAAACATAAATACAACAAATAAATGCAAGGTTTTTTTTTCAGTAAAAACTACTCAAGGTTTGTTTTGGGATGTACAGAGTACGGACTATTGTCGGTCATCACACTGACTCCAACTGCCGATTCCCCAAAAATTGCCGATATCGGCCAAGCAATTGTGTGTGTGTGTGTGTGTGTGTGTGTGTGTGTGTGTGTTTTGTTCATAAAGCATAACATGATAACTCCCCTATCACCCACCTCTCTCTCTCTCTCTCTCTCTCTCTCTCTCTCTCTCTCTCTCTCTCTCTCTCTCTCTCTCTCTCTCTCTCTCTCTCTCTCTCTCTCTCTCTCTCTCCCCCTCTCCCCCTCCCCCCCTCTCTCCCTCTCTCCCTCTCTCCCTCTCTCCCTCTCTCCCTCTCTCCCTCTCTCCCTCTCTCCCTCTCTCCCTCTCTCCCTCTCTCCCTCTCTCTGGACGTATCCGGATGATCATTGTGTCGAGATGGTGGTTATCTCCATATGTGCCTGGACGGTGGTTATATCCAGGCAGGGTTTGTCTCCAGACATGTCTGGATGGTATTTATCTAAGTGGTTCATGGAGTTTGTCTCACAACAGTTTAAGTGAGTATTTGTGTTTGTTTATTCAACGAAGCAGGGGGAGGCCTTGTGTTAAGTTAATGTTAAGTCAATTGGGGCCTTGAGAGTGTGGGGGTGAAAATGGGTATAAATAGAGATCTAAGGACAAAGGAAGAGGAGTTCATAACATGTGATAGTTGCTCAATGTGGGCCACATCAATAATAGGGGAAGCAGAGGGTTCTTACTGTTGCAGGAAGTGTGAGGAAATAGCTCACTTGAGGATGGTTATTACTTGGTTGAAGGAACGGATAGATAATTTGCAGCAAGTAGCAGAATGTGAGAAATTTGCAGATAACAGTTGGTTACGGTTGTGCAGTGAGGTTGATGAGGATAATGGAAGTGGTGACGGTGCAGAGAGAGCAGGTAGTGGTGGAGGTACAGTGGGTGCAGGCAGTGGTGACGATGCAGAGGGGGTAGTGCAGGTGACTTGCAGTGCAGGCAGGCGGTTGTGATGGTGCAGCAATGGCAGACGGTGGTGATGGTACAGTGGTGACAGTGCAGTGGTGACAGTTCAGCAGAGGCAGGCAGTGCTGACAGTGCAGCGGGGGCAGGCGGTGGTGACAGTGCAGTGGGGGCAGGCAGTGGTGTCGGTGCAGTGGGGGCAGGCGGTGGTGATTGTGCAGCGGGTGCAGGCAGTGGTGTATGTGCAGCAGGTGCAAGCAGTGGTGGAGATGCGATATGTGCAGGCAGTGGTGACAGTGCAGCGGGGGCAGGCAGTGGTGATGGTGCAGCAGCGGCAGCAGGCAATGGTAATGGTGCATTGGGGGCAGGCTGTTGAGTAGGTGCAGCGGGGCAGGCGGTAGTGACAGTGCAGCGGGGGTAGGCAGTGGTGCAGGTGTACCGGGTGCAGGCAGTAGTGGAGCTGCAACGTGTGCAGACAGTGGTGGAGCTACAGCGGGTGCAGGCAGTGGTGGAGCTGCAGTGGGTTCAGGCAGTGTTGGAGCTGCATCGGGTGAAGGCATTGGTGGAACTGCAGCGGGTGCAGGCAGTGGTGGAGCTGCAGCACAGCAGGCAGTGGTGGATGTGCAGTGGGTGCAGGCAGTGGTGGAGGTGCAGTGGGTGCAGGCAGAGGTGGAGGTGCAGTGGGTGCAGGCGGTGTTGATGGTGTGGCGGGGGCAGGCAGCGGTGATGGCGCGGCGGGGGCAGGTGGCGGTGCGGCGGGGACAGGTGGCGGTGACGGTGTCAAGTTTCAATTTTTTTCCATGGAGCGGTTTCAGAGATGGAGGTCCATTTTTTCCTTTTTTCCAAAATGGCTGCCACAAGACATGACCTATGACATCATCATTATGATTAAAAACATTCCACATGGGTGTGGATCGTAGTCGCTCCTACGATAAAAGTTTCATGTCAATCGGATAAGCATTTGCAGAGAAAACAGAGAAAGTTAGCATGGATGGATAGACGTAAGTACTGACGGACAACCCAAAAACATAATTCCGCTGCCGACTTCGTCAGCGGAGGCATAAAAAAAAAATAGTACATGTATTGAGCTATATAGATTATCCTTGAAGAGTATAAATCATTCATAAAGTATACAGTATTCATAAAGTATACAGTAAAGTATACAAGGCCTTGCAGCCTTGCAACTCTGATCGCTGGTGACAGCCTCACAGCGCCTCAGCACCTTTTTTTTGTATACCTTGTCGAGGCTCGTGTGAGAGCTAACACATAACGCACATCAAGGGGGCATGAGACAAGAGGGGAGGGACAAAACAGTGGGGAACAGACACATTAGGAGATCTGTGGAAGGGAGAGGGATGGGACGGAGAACATGGGGAATAGAAGATGGACATTACAGGGACTTTCAGGAAGGAAAGCAGGGAATTTGAAGGAAGTGTGCTTGGGTGGATTATCGGGGGTAGAAAAGATCGAGGATTTGGATGGGGGATGATAAGAGGTGGTGGTGAACAGCTGTTTTGAAAGCCTGGAGGGAAGAATGGGAAAGAATAGAGTGAGGGAGTTTATTCCAAAGGCAGGAAAAAAGAGGAATGAAAGAGTGAAGGTGAGCAGTGATTTGTGATTTTGGTAGTTTTACCAGAAGGGGGTTGTTGGCTGACCTTGAGCGCCCTGAGGAAATCTGGTGGGGACAAATCGCAGAGAGAGCAGTGGGGGCAAGGCTGGAGAGGAGACGGTAGAAGACAGAAAGACCACCGACCAACCTGCGGTGATTGAGTGAGAGGCCCAAAGACTCAGCTTCATTGCGGGAGATGCCGATGATCCGAAATGCCCTGGTTTCTACAGCGTGAAGCCGAGAAAGGTGGGAGGCAGGAGCACCAGCCCAGAGGGGAGAGCAGTACTCCATCAGGCTACGGACAAAAGCTTTGTAAGTGGTCAGGAGCTCAGGAGGGCCAAGGAAGGACTTTGCACGACGGAGGATTCCCAGTCGGCGACTGACTTTGGAGGCGGGGTTTGAAATGTGGCTTTCCCAGGAAAGGTCATGGGAGATAGCGAGTCCCAGAAACTTGAAAGAAAGGACTTCTTCCAGAGGATTGTTGAGAAAGTGGATGGGTGGGTTTTCGAAACGGTCCTTTCCAAGAGACATAGTGAGAGTGTGAGATTTGTCCGGATTGAAAGACATGTTCTACGTGTTGGACCAGTTTGTGATTTTATCCAGATCTGCAGTGAGCGAAGAAGCTGCTGATTGCCGGTCTGAGGGATGACCGATGGTACGTCAAAGGGTGGAGTCATCAGCAAAGAGATATAGAGGATTTTCCAGAGAGTCAGAGAGATCATTGATGAAAATCAGGAAAAGAACAGGGCCCAGAACGCTACCTTGAGGAACTCCAGCCTGGACAGGAAGAGGGGATGAAAGAAATCCATTTAGGGCCACACGTTGACTGCGACAGGAGAGGAAGTCTGTGAGCCATGAGTGGGGATGGCCTTGGATACCATGGGAAGAGAGTTTGGTGAATAGGGCAGAGTGCCAGACTGTGTCAAAAGCACGTGATATGTCCAGGGATACGGCTCGGATTTCCTGTCTGGCATTGAGGACCTCCATCCATTGTTGGGAGAGCAGAAGCAGCATATCCAGGGTTGAGTGACCTGGTCTGAAACCAAATTGATGATCTGAAATCAAGCCATTGGAGAAGAGGAAGGATTTCATGTCTGAAGCGATGATGGATTCCATAACCTTGCTGATGATTGGGAGAAGGCTGATTGGTCTGTTGTTGCAGTGATCTGTTTTTGCACCTTTTTTATGCAGGGCAGTGATGTTTGTAGATTTCCAAGCAGACGGCAAATGACCTTGAGCAAATGAGAGGGTGAATAGAACAGAGAGAGGGTGAGCAAGAACAGAAGAGCAGGCTTTGAAGACATGTGGGCTGATGCCATCTGGACCGGATGCAGAATCTGAGTCGAGGTTTGACAGCAAGCTCTCCACCTTGTCAGGAGAAAAGGACACAGAGTCCAGGGACAGTTGGGTGCGACTGGGTAAGGTGAGTAGAGAAAGTGATGGGTTTTTGACACAAGATTTAGCTGCAAACACCGAGTTTAGGCATTCAGTTTTTTTCACATGCGGTATCAGCAGTGCGGCCATTTGAGGTAAGGGAGGGGATGGAGGGGAGCATACACCACAAACAGATTTGATTAGACGCCACCAGGATTTTGAGGAGGGAGAGAGGTTTGAGAGTTCAGACTTGAGATTAGAAAGATGTTGTTTTTTGGCTCTCCTGAGGGTAGATACACACTTGTTCCGAGCTTTATGGAAGGAACTGAAATTGCCCTCAGTTGGGCTTGCTTTCCATGAGGCAAAGGCAAGTTGTTTCAGGACAACTGCCTCGCCACAAGCTTCAGTTTACCAAGGGCGTGAGGAAGGGTAGGACAACTGAAGATGAGAGGGGATAAATCTGTGCATGAAGGAGAGCAAGTTGCTTTGAAAGAATTCCCAGGATGAGTTGATGTTGGAGAAAGTAGTGATAGGAGACCAGTCTATAAGTTTGATGGCTGCTTGGAGACCCTGCCAGTCGGCTTGATTGAAATGCCAGACTCGACGGCGGTGAGGTGGTTCTCTGCTAATAGCCAGAGAGATGTCCACTTTGACAAGGACGTGGTCAGAAGAACCGATTGGAGCGGAGAAAGAGCAGCAGATATTGTCAGGGAAATTTGTCAAAATCAGATCCAGAAGAGATGGAGTACCATTGGTTGAGACCTGGGTCGGGAAGTTGACCGATTGAGTCAGTCCCAATGAGTCGCAGAAAGCTTTTACTGAGGTGCCATGACAGGTGAGAGAGGTGCCCACACCTAGCCAACTGGCATGATGACAATTGAAGTCGCCACATAAGAGGAGAGAGAGTTTGGCTGAGAAGATAGAAGATGGTCCATGTTTTCGGATAGTGAGGTGTAGATGGAGTCATCACTGTTTGCTGGACGGTACAGTACACATATAAACATGAGGTGGGAGTGGAGGGGAAGCCGTAGCCAGAGGTATTCCTGGGGGTGTGGGGGAGTGAGAGCAGTGTATGGAGAGTGAGGAATAGAGTCTTTGATGAAGAGAGCAACTCCTCCACCAGGATGAGGCTCAGGTCTGTCATACCGGAGGAGGGAGTAACCAGGGAGAGATACTTGGGAGTCAGACACGTCTTGGGGGAGGAAATTTCTGTTAGGCAGATTATGTCTGGTTTGTCAGTGGCAACCTGTATGGAAAGATCTGAAAGGTTTGAGCGAAGGCCCCGGATATTTGAGATCCACACTTTTAATGAAGAGATTGGGGAGGAGGCTTTGGGTGCAGGGGTGGGGGGGGGGGTTAGGACAAGGGACGAGGAGGGGAGGTAAGGAGGGTTGTTGAAAGAGTGTGGGGGATTGCAGAATAGCTAGGGGAGGGGGCCGGATGAGGACGAGAAAAGGCTCGGTGGTGCTGGGGGAGCGGGGGGACGCGAGAGGGGGACGAAGGCAGTTGAGGAGTTGAGGAGGTGGAGTGAAGAGATGGAGGTGAGAGGGCAGTGGAAGGAGGCAGCTTAGTGGATGAGAGGGGGGAAACTTTGAGAAGGATGAGTGAGGGGGATGAAAGGTGGGACAAAGGTGAGGGGGGAATTTTTGAGAGAGGTGAGAGGGAAGCTTGGAGGGAGAAGAGTGGGATGGTTGCTTTGAGAGTGAGAGTGAGGGGTGAGAGGGGTGAGTTGGCACTGAAGTTGGAAAAAAAGAATGGTTGATGGAAAGCGAACATTCATAGCAAACTGGGGTTTTAAAAAGTTTTAGGTCAGAGATTCGATTTAACACAATTCTTGATGGATGCAATAAAGGCGAATTCAGAGAATGGAGAGAAGAAATGCTGTAACAGTTGGATTTTTTAGGCAAGGAATGAAGGAGAGGTCGAAATGAGAGCAGTCTGTTAAAATAGCAGAAGAGTAGTGCATTATGAAACAGTAAAGAGTACCACATGTGTGAGAGAGGAAGATGAAGCATTATAAGATATCGTTTTTGTTATTATTATGAATGTTTGAGAGAGTTTTCAACAGATTAGGTCATGGAAGTGTTGTAGAAAAAATCGAGGAAGAAGAAGAGGAGGAGGAAGAATAAGAGGAAGAAGAATAGGCGATGAAGAAGAAGAAGAAGCAGAAGAATCAGGAGAAAGGTGGCGGTTTTAAAAAAAAAAATTTGAAGATAAGAAATAGATTAGTTTGGAGAAATGGGGGACGTTAGGAAAGTGGGGAAGATATAAATTGAAGGTAGTGGGGAGAAAAAACAAATAAAATGATCGTACACCGAGGGGAACTGGTAGGCCTCAGCCTAGGCTTCAACCCTCAAGCCTAGGCCTCAAACACCCGGTAAGACAACGTCGCCAAAAACTCACAAAATAGCACGATTTTTGAAACAAAACCGAACTTGGAACACACAGTAACATGTAGGTGAGAAAAATAAACAGTTAAAACGGGACAAATAACGACCGGAAACTTATCTTTGACATCGTCAGCAGAGCGCTCCTCAGGAGACCTCTCGACGCTCCAAACCCGCAACCGGAAGCCTTTCAGCTTCTCAAGGCGCATCACAGTTCCTCACACTTCCGCACTGTTCCTCGCAGCGCCTCACAGCTGTCCGTTGGTTGTGGCTCCTGACGGTGGGTGATGCTTGGACCGTTAATGCTGGTTCTGCTCGAGACCTGCTCTTGGCATACCTGATTCTTGGCGTCTCTGGTTCCTGGGGGTGATGACATGATGTCGATTGGTGTTCAAGCCTGTTTGTGAATGGGTGTATGACGAGGCAGGGCACTGGCAGCGGACCAAGGCACGCTCACACATTTCGGGATATTTTATTTGACGCACGACGACTTCTACTTGGTAAGTGAGACCGAATTTCTCTTCCCCCCTGAATGATCTGCTGGGTACCCTTGTCTCGTGTTTAATCGTTAATTAAGGCATAGTGATAAGCATCTGTTATTTGTCTGTTTTTCTATCAATGCCTGTTTAATCTTTACTTGCTTGAGATTATTTTGATTGATTTGAATTTACCTATTTTCACCACAAGGAAATAAAAAGTTCTTCTGTTTATTTTTTTTTCCTTGTTAATAAATTCCTTGTTGACGTTTCAACCTGTCCGTGCTTGTCCTTTCCTTCCATTGATCCAGCATTGTCCAAACCTAGATAGACTGGGAGGTAATTACCAAACTAGTTGACCTGTCATAGTCGGCACGCTCCAGCGGTAAACGCTCGGCCGCCCTAATTAACATCTAATCAAGATAAGATGGGTGCTTTGCCAAGGGCACACTTCCCGTTCAAGAAGCCACATAACCTCCAGTTAAATGGAAAAATTAGATGGTGGACACTGGAACTCGTGGTTAACTGATTGGCGTTCATGGTTCTAAAGCAACCCACCACACCACGAAGTGAATTGTGAGCGGTGGCCCCAGGTCCGGCTCTTCCGAGAAGAAACGGGGATTGACCCCCTCATAATACACTCGGTACCTGTGGCTGTAACAATATTTTTCGTACCACACAATGAAATTGCGTACTCGAAGACTGTGTACGACAAGGGATTGTTGTATAATGTTTGGAACAGTGTTTGCTTCAACCAGGCACCAGCCCGATGGTGGTTTATATTTTGGGTGCCGTCCGTTCATTTGTCCGCCCGTGCATATTTCTGGAGCCTCTACTCAAACATAACTGGACGCATTTCTTTCATTTTCGGCACACGTTTGTCATAATATGAGGGCATGAAGCTGGTGAAATTATTTTGGGATAGGAGCGAATTTGGAATTTTGGAAATAAAACAAATTTTTTATGGGAGAAAATAGTAAAGGATTGTATATGCTTTCAAGAACCATTATTTATTTATGTACACTTGAGGAGTGTGTTCTTGATGAGGACTTGTTTCCTGTTTCCAGTTTTTCTCTCTGGGTTCAATGTAACTCAGGTTGACCACTTTCCTTCATGGGGGTTTCTTCCTCATTTACAACCATCTGAGCCACCTCATTGAGTTCTACAGTTACTGAGAAGATCAAACTTTAACAATAACAAGGAACTTTGATGCAGATGAGGCCATATGGACCATCATGACTGCACTACAGGAACAACAGATTAAATAAATATATTCGCCAGGCAATCGAGTTCATTTAAGTGGTGGGAGGTATAAAATATATACTTATAAATTCATATTCAAACAATGTTTTTATTATTTTTACTATTTTTCCTCCTTTTTGGGGTGGCAGGTGGGAGGGACGAAGGCAATTGCAAGAACCGAGCTTTTCCCTTGTGAATATTTTGAAGAATTACGTCTACATGCAACGAATTATCACGTAGTCTCTGGGTGTTACACCCGTGATCGTGATTGTGTGTTGCTGGCATTGCAAGAGGAATTCTAAGTCTGTGACACTCACTTATCTCTATCCCTGTTTTCTCAAAGTCAGTATTTTTCGGCATAGATATTGAAAGAATCATAAAGTCTAATGGATCATCAAAGGTCAAATTAATCATCGAAGGTCGAATGAATCCCCCGTCCCCTGTATCATATGATGTTTTATACCCCCATTCCCATTAACCCCACCTCACTCACCCATCTTTATTTCAGGTTATTGTGCTTCCTCCCCTCCTCTATCCTCTTTTTCGCTTTGCTCATTCCTTTGCTTTTTGTGTCCAACTGGGTCCCACCTTCAGTTCGTTGCCAGTTTACCCTCTGTTGCCATGCTCTTTCAGAAGCCTCAATCTTGTATAAAATGTGGACCTTTTCAAAGGTCTTCAAGATCATTGGAACCTCCTGTGATGAAGCTGAGTCTATAAGTCTGTCACTTTCACATCGCAGACAGGTCAGTGGTCTCTGTCTTCTACGACCTCTTTTCTGGTCTTGCACCCTCTGCTCCTTCCGTGCTCTGTCCCCCATTTCCCCAGGTATCTGCAGGGCTCAAACGCTCCTCCATCAACCCTCTCCTGGTGAAACTACCTAAATCCAGGATCACTGCTTACCTCCACTCATTTGTTCCTCTTTTTTCCCACCTATGAAACCAACTTCCACATCCTCTTCAATCTCACCACCACCATATCATACATATGTTCACCACCATATCAGATTATCCTCAATCTAAAAACCATGATCTTTTCTACACCCTTTAACCCTGCCCAATCTCATCTCTTTCCAAGTTTCCAGTTTTTCCTTCCTGACAGTTTGTGGCTGTATCTATCTTGTTCACCTCGGGCATCCTTCCATAGCCCTAACTATTCTTCTCCACATCCCATATTTCTCGAAGTCTCCCTCTGTTCTGTCCCTCATTCCTGCTGTTGGTGTGTCCCCCTCTCCCCTCTCTTTCTATTGTACCTTTTGTTCTGTTACGTCCTGATCCATCCTATGCTCTTGCTTCACCATGAACCTCCGCATTGTACACAAAAAGAAAAATCCATCTTTTGGAATTGCCATTCAGGTGCTGCATATGCAGAGCTATAATTAGTTGCCTTTGAAAGAAAATGTGATCCTCCAAATTGACATTTCCATGTCAGAAATTAATATCGTGCTGACAGATTTCTCAAAGAATATGACGCAGGATACATTTTCATGATTTCCCCCCTTAAAGGTTCATCAAATGCGGCGGTTTTCTCGATCTGGTCACATCAGAACTCTCAGCAGCAGGTGCAGGGACCCGAAATAATTTGAGTTTGACAGGACCGGTCGTTTGGTGCAATGCGCGTGCGCATGCATAGTGTCGGGTGGTTCATAGGGATATTGAGATGTGAAGTGGAGGAAGGTAGACATGGGGGGGCATGGATGAGGGACACGCTGAGACGGTTGCCTGGACACTGACTGATGCGGGAAATTAGGTATAATGTGTTATGGTCGCCGAGTCCTCGACGTGCCCGCAGAAAGGCACGCATTTAAGAGAGGAATTGAGGGCGAAATGGAATGGACCTCTCAGCCTGATGCGCCGCATTCATCTTTCATAACAGTCCTTCATTAGTCCACGCTTTTCCTCCGCGCAGCGGTGAAAAGGGCAGCCGGCAGAGTGGGTTTTAATCAAGGCAGGCCCGAGCTTTTAGAGCAATTTCTTCAAAGTTTTTACCTCGCCTTGTGTTTATCTGAGAGTCCGAGTCAACCGCAGCTTCTGCAAGCTTGCGCCTTTGATTATATTTACACTTTGTCTGAAACCACGACCAACTTTACATGTTGTTGATATATTTGCATTTTACTTTATTTTTTTGTTTACTGGATATAACTCCGCAGGTTCGAATTGCATGCTCTCTGCAATAAAGCGAAGCTTTCATTCAGTGTTTTGACACGACGCACTGAGTGCACGAAATACAGCCGTGAATGCTTGAATAAGTGCTGCTCCCTGGTTGTGTACCTGTGACTTAAGTATTATGGCTTTGTGCCCAATAACAAAAGCTGCTTCAACAGATGCTGGTTGGGTTTCTAAAGGATAAGAGCTTTTGATGCCCTTTATAAGACCATTGACATTTATAAGACAAGACCATGGCGTTCAAAAAGTGAAAAAACGAAACAAAACAACTAATAAGGCATTTGTAATGCGACACTGGCATTATTCGAACAAACTCAGTCTTTCTGTTATTACCTCCACCACCAAAGGCGAAGGAGGTTATGCTTTCACCCCTTTCTGTCTGTTTGTATACAGGATATCTCAAAAAGTTGTGGACGGATTCGGACGAAACTTGGTGGACGGGTTGGGTGTGTGTGACAAGGACGAATTGATTAGAATTTGGTGAAGATCCGAATCTGGATCCGGATGTGATAATTTTTTAAGTGATTCTTCACCATTGAGAGATAGTGCTAAACTGATATAGTTCTGTACAGCATGATATTTCAAAAATATATTGGGCCCGATATGTTCTCGTGGATCAGGCATTACGTGGTGGAGGTGTGCATTGTACCGAGTGCCCTTCTAGTTTCAATATGCAATGATATTTAGTGCCCTGCCAGAATAAAATGATAACTCCTGATTATTATAAATAAATTTAATTTTAACAATCTGTGATACAACACACGATCAAAAGGACTCCATATTCGTATCTGGTTATCAGATATCCTGAGGCATCACACCCTGCCAGGGTAGCTTTGAGGTATCACACTCACCTATGTGCCGTCTCGACTGTGTTTGAATGTCGGCCCACGTATAAATTCTCATCCCCGTGTTTCCCATGCAGGGCGAGCCATCTAATCAATGTGTGTGTCGTCCCTCGGTTGGACGTTAAACTGAGCGTCCCGTCTGCTAGCATTAGTTGGTGGACTTTAAAGATCCCACGGTGTCCTTCGCAAAGGTTAGGTGAGCGATCGCCGGTATCTTCAAGCCAGAAATTCCAAATTCCTGCTCCAACCTACATGGGGCACTGCGTCGACAGCACAGCTGCGTCCCCGGTAAACGGTGCTACCCGTAGTCATGTTCTGCATATGAAAGAAGAATAAGAAGGCATCACCTAGTACTTTAACCCATGGAGGCATCAAATAAATGATTTTCTGTATGACAGCCTGTTCCAGACTTTGACAAATGTGGAGTAGATTTTGTTGCAGCTCTTGCGTGTTAGTTGGCAAAGGTCTGCTTTTCTACAGCTCCCGATCTATACGTTTCCAAATGTGTTCCATGGCATTCATGTCAGGGCTCTGTGGTGCCTAGGGAAAGAACTGTTATGCACCATCGAGCCCTGACATGAATGACATCAAACACGTTTCAAAACATATGGATCGGAAGCTTCAGAAAAGCCGACCTCTGCCAACTAACACGCAAGAGCTGCAACAAAATCTGCTCCACTTTTGCCAAAGTCTGGATCAGGCTGTCATACAGAAAAAACCATCGATTCAATGTCTTCACGAGTTCAAGCACGGGGTGATGTCAAAGGATCACATGCTACCAGATACTACAAATATATGTAGCCTATTCCATTTTGTTCATAGCACAGACTTGAATAAAATTTGTTTAAAATCAGGTATATTTATTTTATTCTGATAGATCACTCTCTAATGAGTAAGAGAATAGATATCCGAATTAATTACATATCCTTATCGTATACTTCAATAAAAAAAAGGCTTTTCTTGTTTTACGTACCTCGCGTATGTTGTCGAACTAAGTTGAACACATCACGTAAATGTGCTTCATCTTAAATCCGTTTTATAAATCCTCTCTTTTTATTTTACATACAAGTTTGTGCCTCATAAATGATACTAGACGACCCGTGAACCTGTTGGGTTCCCGTTGTGACAGCGGTTGATGAAAAAAATCATTTCAAGAGAAATAAAAAGATAGCTCCAGTGAACTATACCGCTGAGGTTGTTTGTATTGATAAAATACTCCCAAAGAGTACTTGACTGAATCGGGAATTGATTTTTTAATAATTTCTTTCATTGCCAGATTTGAACGAAACTTGATACTGCACACTGCAGGAGAATGGTGAGTAAGGTGACCCTAAATTTTTTGTGCTATCGTGTACAGTTTTGGCTGTATTTCAGGAACATACATACATACATACATACAAGATGAGAGTTTTAGTAATGTATATATATATATATATACATATATATATGATATATAACAATAACGAGATATATAAATCATAACATGATGCAATGATGGTTTAAATACTTCAATATCCATTCACACATTTTGAATAGGCCACTTTTTAACTCTTGACACAGCTTTGCAATAGGTTAAAGTTACTCCATGGAGTGGTGTGTTTCCAGCTCTTACACCAAGAGATGTAAACAGACATGACATATCCCATACCAACTTTAATAAGAAGGAATTAATTTAGACGTACAACATAGATTGCATCAAATGGACATGCAAGACTGACATTTTTACTTTGTTGCCTTGATGGCTTGGCTACTCTTGATACCTGCCCATTTCATTGTCACTGATAAGAATAGATGCACTAGATGTCAATGAAATGACCTTAAAGCCACAACAACTGTTTTTTGTGTAATGATATAAAGTTTGGGGAAAAACAAACAAACAAAGCTAAACACAAACCGAGAAATTAATGGCGTGAGGGCATTGACAGTGAGGAAGGTCTGAGCATCCGTGGCCAGGATGGTGGTCTGAACTGGCTCTGTGGCCAGGGGGTGATACTACCAGACAGATTTATCTCCGTTTGTGGATGGGATGATGGCGTCCCTATTAAGGTGAGAAATAGGGAGCTGCTGCTTTGCTCCTCTCCCATGCCCTCCATTGATTTCTGCATGCACCTCAAAACCATCGCATCCATCAAGAGCGCACCTAACTTTCCCTACCAGATGCTCCATTAGTGAGCTCAGACAAGGTTATACAAAGTTAAGGCTTTAATAAATTGTTTGTGTTTATGTTTTTTCTCTAATACCATCAGGTGGAAGGTTAGATTCAACCAGCAAAGCAGTCCAGTAGGATTATTTTACATCTGGCCAGCTGATGTCAGATAAGCGGATACTTTTGATGGATCGACAGCTTACATTTGAAAGGGACACTTTGGAACCCATCCACCTTCTCAAAATAAGAGGCCTCGCCCTGCATGGGAAACATCGGGATGAGAACATCCCTGAGTTTCATTTTTTTCTGAACTTTATCTCTTCAATCCATGATAAAATATCTTCCAAACATGTCCTTCTGAGTAACTGACGAAATTTATCCAGCTGTTTAACAATCCATATCTACAGTGGCCTGCAAAAGTATTCACCCTCTACCAATAATGCCACATTTAGATGAATTATGTAGAAACAATTTTTCCGAATGAACTTTTTTATTCATAACTGAGGAGATCAAACTAAGCACTGTTGAAGATGAAGGAGGTCACATCGCAGGAATACCTGCAAAAAACGTGTACAAGTCAAAATTCACTGGTTGTGAAAGTATTCGGCCCCTGAGGTCAGTACTCGGTGGAAGAACCTTTTGCAGCAATGACTGCTGTGAGCATTTCTGGGATCTCTCTACCAGCTTTTCACAGTGACATGGTGAAATCTTTGCCCATTTTTCATGTGAAAATTTCTCTAGTTCTGCCAAGTTTGATGTGGATCGTCGATGGACTGTAATCTTCACGTCTCACCATAAATGTTCAATTGGGTTCAGGTCAGGACTTTGACTGGGCCACTCAAGAACATTTATTTTATTCTTATTCAGCCACTCCAGTGTGGCTTTAGCTTTGTGCTTCGGATCGTTGTTCTGCTGAAATTTGAATCTCCTTCCTAGTTTCAGATTCAGAGCTGACTCAAGCACGTTTTCATCAAGGATTCTCCTCTACTTTGCACCATCCATTGTCCCTTCTATCCTGACAAGCTTGCCAGTCCTGCTGATGAAAAGAAGTCCCATAACATGATGGTACTACCACCACCACCACCACCACACTTGACAGTAGGGATGATGTTGACTGAGTAACGTGCAGTATTAGGTTTGTGCCAGATGTAACGCTTTAAATTTAGACCAAAAAGTTCAATTTTGTCTCGTCTGACCAAAAAACCTTTCTCCACATGCCTGCAATATCATTGAGATGTTTTTTTTTCAAACTCCTTACGAGCTTTTAGATGCATCCTTTTCAGTAATGGTTTCTTTCTTGCCACCTGTCCATAGAGGCCAACTTTGTGAAGGGAACAGGATATTGTTGATTGATGAACATTGACCTCCATCTCCAACATATATCCTTGCAGATCTTTCAGTCATTGTTGGATTTACAGGGACATCCTGAACCAGTTTCCTGCTTACCTGGCTGCTGAGTTTGGATGGATGACCTGATCTGGTTAGAGTCTGGGTGGTATATGTCTTCCACTTCTTAATGATCCATTTCACTGTACTCAGAAGGATAATCCATCCATCCATCCATTGGGACCATACTCTGTGCAGAGCATTGGTGATGCCTAAGCAGTCTCCTTGGCTATTGGGCACAATCCTGGATGGGTCGCCACTCAGCCAAAGGATACCAGCATGCTGGTACTCATTTTGCCGACCTCTGAAGGATGACAGGCATCGTCAACCCCACCTAGTATTAATTCAACAGCCAAGCGGGATTTGAACTCAGGATCCTAGCATCCCAAGCCCACCACCCTAACCATTAAGCCTACAGCAGGCATTTAGGGACAATGGGTGACTGAAAATCATCTTATAACCCTCTCCTGAATGGTGCCTCTCCAACACTTTATGTTTGACTTCTTTGGAAAGTTCCTTGGTTGTCATATTCACCTTGTTGGTTGATCAAGTGAGTTTCACTGTAAAACTCCTTCTTTTAAGGGGGGGGGGGAGTTTAATTTTTAAGTTCAACCACTGATTACATACAGGTGAAACCTATTACACTCATTTTATAACCGTTCAAGCGTATATTTTGCTCCTGAAGTGATTTAGGGTTAAATAAGAAAATTATTTGAATCCATATGCAACTGAGAATCATCTGATTTTCTCTGATAATCTAACTTATTCACATTTTATCTGACCACGTGCTTGTCAAAACGGACATTGCTCTGGCTGTTATCAGAGAACCACCTCAGCACCGTCGAGTTTGGCATTTCACTCGGGTTGACTGGCAGGGTCTCCAAGCAGCCATAAAACTTCTAGACTGGTCTCCTATCGCTACTTTCTCCAACATCAACTCATCCTGGGAATTCTTTCAAAGAAACTTGCTCTCCCTCATGCACAGATTTATCCCCTCTCGTCTTCAGTTGTCCTACCCTTCCTACCGCCCATGGTTCACTGAAGCTTGTGGCGAGGCAGTTGTCCTGAAACAACTTGCCTTTGCCTCATGGAAAGCAAACCCAACTGAGGGTAATCTCAGTTCCTTCCGTAAAGCTCGGAACAAGTGTGTATCTACCCTCAGGAGAGCCAGAAAACAACATCTTTCTAAGCTCAAGTTTGAACTCTCAAACCTCTCTCCCTCCTCAAAATCCTAGTGGCATCTAATCAAATGCGTTTCTGGTGTATGTTCCCCCTCCATCCCCTCCCTTACCTCAAATGGCTGCACTGCTGATACCACACTTGAAAAGGCTGAATGCCTAAACTCGGTGTTTGCATCAAAATCTTTTGTGTGAAACTCATTGCTTTCTATACCCACCTTACCCAGTCACACCCAACTGTCCCTGGACTCTGTGTTCTTTTCTTCGAAAAAAGTGGAGAGCTTGCTGTCAAGCCTAGACTCAGATTCTGCAACCGGTCCAGACAGCATCAGCCCACGTGTCCTCAAAGCCTGCTCTTCTGCTCTTGCTCACCCTCTCCCTGTTCCACTCACCCTCTCATTTGCTCAAGGTCATCTGCCATCTGCTTGAAAATCAGTAAACATTACTGCCCTGCATTAAAAAAGGTGCAAAAACAGATCCCTGCAACAACAGAAACAATCAGCCTTCTCCCAATCATTAGCAAGGTTCTGGAATCCATCACTCCAGACATTAAATCCTTCCTCTTCTCCAATGGTCTGATTTCCGATCATCAATTTGGATTCAGACCAGGTCACTCCACCCTGGATATGCTGCTTCTGCTCTTCCAACAATGGATGGAGGTACTCAATAACGGATATAAAATCAGTGCCATATCCCTCGACATATCGCGTGTTTTTGACATGGTCTGGCACCCTGCCCTGCTCACCAAACTCTCTTCCTATGGTATCCAAGGCCATCTCCACTCATGGCTCACAGACTTCCTCTCCTGTCTCAGTCACCATGTGGCCCTCAATGGAGTTCTTTCATCCCCTCTTCCTGTCCAGACTGGAGTTCCTCAAGGTAGCGTTCTGGGCCCAGTTCATTTTCTGGTTTTCATCAATGATCTCTCCGACTCTCTGGAAAATCCTCTTTATCTCTTTGCTGATGACCCCACCCTCTGCCGTGCCATCTGTCATCCTTCAGACTAGCAAGCAGCAGCTTCTCCGCTCTCTGCAGATCTGGGAAAAATCACAAAGTGGTCCAACATGTGGAACATGTCTTTCAATCCTGACAAATCTCACACTCTCACGATGTCTCTCTGAAAGGACCATTGGGAAAACCCTCCCATCTACTTTCTCAACAATCCTCTGGAAGAAGTCCTTTCTTTCAAGCTTCTGGGTCTCACTATCTGCCATGATCTTTCCTGGGAAAGCCATATTTCCAACCTGGCCTCCCAAGCCAGTCGCCGACTGGGAATCCTCCGTCATGCAAAGTCCTTATTTCGGCCCACCTGAGCTCCTGACCACATCCAAAGCTTTTGTCTGCAGCCTGATGGAGTACTGCTCTCCCCTCTGGGCTGGTGCTCCTGCCTCTCACCTTTATCGGCTTCATGCTGTGGAAACCAAGGCATTTTGGATCATTGGTATCTCTCGCGATGAGGCTGAGTCTTTGGGCCTCTCACTCTCTCACCGCAGGCAGGTTGGTGGTCTTTCTGTCTTCTGCCGTCTCCTCTCCAGTCTCCCCCCTCCCCACTCTGTCTGCGATTTTTCCCCACCATACTTCCGCAGGGCGCTCAAGGTCCACCAACAACCCCCTTCTGTTAAAACTACCAAAATCGCAAATCACTGCTCACCTTCACTCTTTCATTTCTCTTTTTCCCCACATTTGGTTTGAACTCCCTCACTCTGTTCAATCCCATTCTTCTCTCCAGGCATTCAAAACAGCTGTTCACCATCACCTCTTTTCGTACCCCATCAAAATCCTCAATCTTTTCTACCCCTGTTAATCCACCCCAAACCCACCTCCTTTAAATTCCCTGCTTTCCTTCCTGAAAGTCCCTGTAATGTCCATCTTGTATGCCCCGTGTTCCCTGTCCCATCCCTCTCCCTTCCGCAGATCTAATGTCTCTGTTCCCCACTGTTTTGTCCTTCCCTCTCCCGCCCCTCTTGTCTCATGCCCCCCTTGCTGTGTGTTGTGTGTTAGCTCTCGTACGAGCATCGACAATGTATACAAAAAATAAGACAATTAAATGTAGACCTAAAAAAAAACTTTATCACTTTGGAGTACCTAGTCTTTGAAGACGATACTGTATATTAAGTTTGATTTGAAAGCATCATGAAATATGCTTAGCTGGCATCAAAATATGAAAATTTTGAATGGAGGTGAATACTATTGCAAGCCCTTGTTTCTCTCTGTCTGTCTGTCTGTCCATCTATCTATCTATCCAACTCTTTCTTACCATTTATGAGCATCTATTTACCTCTGTAATAGTTTCCAGGTATCTGCAAAAGTGTTACCCCACCTTGAAAATAACCATTTTATTGGCACATTGGCATATTTTGACAAACAAAAGATGTTATGATGATAACGTTTTGTTAAAGAAACCAAAATGAATTTTTTTTTCATATTAATGCATGAAATTTCAATATTTGGTGTCACCTTTTTCATGGATCACATCAGATATCCGTTTTGGAATGCTTTCCTGCAATTTATAGAGAAATACCACGAGGAGGTTGTTACATACGTTCTGCAATGTTCCCCATAATTCATCTTTTGGTTTTGGTGGTTTTTCGTTTTTCTTCCTCTGTTACAGAGCCTCAGTACAGCCGAAGCAGTTTATTGGCAAGGGTTATGTTAGGTGGTTTGCCATTCCCTTCCCAGCGATAAGGCATGGATTTTGAATTTATTCAGGATACGAGCTTGCCCAATGCAGCATACTGTCACTAGCTACATTTGTTTTTAAACATTATCATCCATACTAACAAGTGTGTGTGTGTGTGTGTGTCCTCCATAATTCCAAAACCATGAAACCTAGCAGCCTGAAACTTTGCATGCGTACAAAGGGAACTCCATGGAAGTGCATGACTGAAAATTGTGTTTCGCTTAATTAAACCACCCCTTTTGAAGATAATTAACAGCCTTCTTTAATTATATCCTTTATCAGGCACATATTCGGCCACTTCACTCTTTGGATTCTGAAGTCGTCTCCTAGGTAACCCCACTGGGGTCTGAAGCCGCCATGTTTGTTGGTCTGCTCAACCATGCCTTGACTTGGAGCAGGCTGCAACAATTTGTTGATGATAAAGTTTTTTTTTCACTTTCCTCACTCATATTATCGAACGCCTGTTCATCATAGCTACGAATACATCAGTTTTGTAAGTACTATAGTTTTCCAATTAGGAGCTTGGAGCGATTTCATGCATTATATGATGCAATTTTCCACCATCTACTCTCCCGAACTAATTAAAGTATATCATCGAAATATTATTTTGGTTTTGAGGATTGGATATTGTCCGGACTAAACAAGTGTCAAAATCTGTTGTGAAATCTGATAGTTTAATGAAATAACGAGTCTCATAACTAAGTCGATTTACCTATTTACTTTTAGAAAGCAAGGCTTTGTTCCCTCCTTTTCCATACATACACAAGAAAATGTGAAATTTCCAAAACATTAAACATCATTTTCTACTGGTTGGACAATTATATTGAGTGAACAAAAACATTTGGAATGTGCCAAAAGTAACCAGCTTCATTGAGGTATATGATTTAATGCATTCACTGCTTGACATCATGCCCTGTCCCCCAGAGGGACTGCATATCCAAAGTATCTGTCAGTTCTGTGTCTATATTTTTAGAGGTTTCGCGAGGTGCTCTGCGGGGAATCAAAGCAAATCTAGTGAAAAATGGACGTTTTAAAATGAAGTTATAATGTTTGCGTGGACCACAACCGATGCACCACATGATGTGCATAGACGAGCAGGCAACGTGGTAGATTATCTGCAATGTTTATTTCACGGGCGATTAAACTTTGTGATGTCTCCATCAACTATTTTATTGGAGTGCTTGCTTGAGTGCTTAAGCCACTTGCTGAGCACCCTACAGTCATTAGCGGTGCAGTTCGTGCCCCGAAAGGGATGTACAGTCGGCAGTTGCTGCAAGGTAGAGGTAAATATATGGGTATAGACTCGTGAGGTACCCATGCTATGCACAGGAGGGTATGGACGGCTGATTCATGAAGGACTTGGATAAAAAATGGCGAAACTACAAATGTCGAATCCACGAACGTCGCAGGTGGAACCCCTGACATAATTTCCTCATTCTGCTTTAAACTCAATCTCTCTATATTTTCATTCCAAACAGCATCATTCCAATCACAAATTAACACAATACCATTAATTTAACAAAATATAATGTTACAAACAATCGTGAGGTAAACAGAGAAATGCAAAAATGCAATCATGACATTATATCCAGATTGGGAGCAGCTTCTTACAGTCCAGAGTGAAACTCAAAATCATAATTGTATTGAGGTATTTACGAAACCCCCCACCCACTGTGGGACGTTGGCTGGGACCCCAAAACGCTTCACGGAAGGTTTGACGGGGCGAGCCCCAAAACTGAGGGAGTAGTTCTGGGTCGGTCATACAAACACTCCTGCTTCAGTGCAGTGCTTTACAAAGGTTATAAATGGTTTATCTTTATGAGTTTCAAAGCAAAATACATTTGATAACACCCGATTTCCGAGCCGTTTGCCGTATTAACGTGTTTTCTCAATTACAGAGCCAAACTTTTTCCACCTGTTACACGAGTGTGTGTGTGTGTGTGTGTGTGTGTGTGTGTGTGTGTGTGTGTGTGTGTGTGTGTGTGTGTGTGTGTGTGTGTGTGTGTGTGTGTGTGTGTGTGTGTGTGTGTGTGTGTGTGTGTGTGTGTGTTCATAAAGCATAACATTCTCTGCTAACTCCTCTACCCCCACTACCCCATCACTCTTTCTCTTTGTCCCATTCTCGCTTCACCCCCTCCAAATACAGTGCAGCATCCCTCCACACCTCTTTCTCTCTTTCTGTCTCTAAACTGTCTGGACAGTGATTATGCCTAGAAAGTGGTTATCTCTGCACGAATCCGAACAGTGGTTATCTCCACCCATATCTGGACGGTGGTTATCTCTGCACGTATCGAGATGATGGTTATGTCTGGATGGTGGTTATCTCCATACTTGTCTGGATGGTGGTTATCTCCAGATGGTGGTTATCTCCGGACATGTCCAAACAGTTGTTATGCCCGGATGGACCATTCCTTCACACTGCCTCACCTTGCCCTTCCTGTATGCTGCCTTCCCTTGATGTATCTGACGGTGGTTATGTCCAGACGTGTCCGGATGGTGGTTATGTCTGGACAGACCCTCCCCTCACACTGCCTTACCTTGCTCTCCCCTCATCTGCTCTCTCCTCATGCTGCCTTCACCTCCCCTCCCTTCACGCTGCCTTCCCATTTCCTCCCCTTTCCCTCACGCTTCCTCCCCCCATCATGCTGACTCCCCCCATCATGCTGACTCCCCCCACCCTGCCTTCCCGTCCCTCACACTGCCTTCCCCTCCCCTCCCCTCACATCACGTTGCCTTCCCATTCCCTCCCCTCACGCTGCCTTTCCATTCCCTCCCCTTTCCCTCACACTGCCTTCCCATTCCCTCCTCTTTTTCTCACGCTGTTTCCCCACCTCTCACACTGCCTTCCACTCCTCTCGCACTGCCTTCCACTCCCCTCATGCTGCCTTCCACTCCCCTCGCGCTTCCTTCCACTCCCCTCGCGCTGCCTTCCACTCCCCTCATGCTGCCTTCCACTCCCCTCATGCTGCCTTCCTTTCCCTCCCCTCACGCTTTCTTCCACTCCTCTCATGCTGCCTTCCTTTCCCTCCCCTCACGCTTTCTTCCACTCCCCTCATGCTGCCTTCCTTTCCCTCCCCTCACGTTATTCTCATCCCAAACCCCCTGCCACACTATACAACTCTGCGGAGGTCGAGGAGCAGAAGGGGTGTCAAAGAATGTGTGAAATGGACAAATGAAAGCCCCCCCAACCCCCTCACACACACACACACACACACACACACACACACACACACACACACACACACACACACAATCCTGGCCTGGTTTGGTTGAAGCCACATTTGCATTTGATTTCTCATACTAATACAATGATTAATGTTTTATATCCTTTTAAATGTTGGGTTACCTGTACAAGGCCAGATAGAAAGTAACTTTCTCACGTTGGAATCACCATCATGGCTTCAGCAGTTATTGAGGTAGGTCGGCTTCAGTTTTACAATGTTTTGAGAGCGGAGGTTGCAGAATAATAATAAGAAGAAGTACAAATTGGCATTTTAGCGAAGTCCCAATGTGGTACTTTAATGATGTATTGTGGCATCTTCTTTAAGTTTGGTAGTTCACAGAATGCTCGAGAATAAAAGGTTTGGCTTTTAAATGCTTATGACTTCACTCTGTAGTTGTTTATAAGCGTATCATTATGTACACATTTGAATGGGCGGCCATTTTTTCTCCATATTCTCCCTTAATATGGAGTACTACCATACTTCACGATGGTCACGTGTCATTGCGTCACTGATTATGGAGAGTACAGTACTTCCAGTGACTGAATATCATTCATTTCACAACAAAGATATAAGCACTTGATTTATTGAGAGTCATGATAGTTGGAGCTCATGCAACGTAACTTTTGAATGTCTATCAAAGCACACTCTCAGATCTTCCTGCAATAAAAACAACGAGAAAACAAGATAAAGAGCAATCAAAGATTGCAAACCCTTGCCAGGATTTCTTTTGAGTGTTGTATTTTTATAGGTTTTAGGGTAAATCCAATATGGCTGCCAAACCATGTGACCAATGAGTCAATGACATCATATGTGTGAACATTTTGTTCCTCATGAACAGGCAGTCATACATGTAAAGTTTTGCCTCGATCTATTCAGCCACTTCAGAGAAAAAGATTTTTGAAGGTTAAAAAAAACAACAATATGGCTGCCGAATCACGTGACCGCTGACGTCATGATTTGTTTTTTCTGTTGACCAATTTATTCCCAGATAACCCTCAAAAATTTTCATACTGATCGGATGTAGTGTTCTACATGTACAATTATGACGTCATAACGAACACACCTATGATGTCATAAAAAAATCACACTCATTCCCCATGTGGAGTACTTACTATTTGCCAAGTTTCAATTTTTTCCTTGGTGCGGTTTCAGAGGTTCAAAGTTTTTTCCGTTTTCCAATATGGCCGCCGCACCACGTGACCTATGACGTCATAATTATCTTAAAAAATTCTACATGAGTAGTCGCAACAATGGTGAAAATTTTGTTTCAATCCGACAAGTGGTTGTGGAGAAAAACACGAAAGTTCTTTGCAGACAAACAGACAGACAGACAGACAAACAACAAATGGACCCAAATGCAATGCCCTCTCCGAATCCTTTGGTGAGGGTAATAATTCATCAACAATCAGGACACTGACAGATCGCCAAGCCTTTGTGGACTCATCATGGGAAAGTCACAAACGTGCAGCAGTGACACAAATCATGCAAATGTTGAGCTGCAGACAGGAGAACAACATATCCACATATAACTAGTGCAATGTGTAACGTGTGATCGATTTAGCTTATCGATTATAACAGTGACTGAACATGCTGCTTTCGGTTTGACCGACCAGATTCTTGCTTTCATCGTGCTTCTGCGTTGTGATTCTGATGGAATGTATCAGGAGGAGAATGTGATACCACCATCATCAATGTGCCCTACTCTTAACGGAGCGTTCGTGCTACCGAAGCAGTCTCTTGGCAATGGCTCAACAGTTAGGTTGGGTCATTTGTCGTTGCCTTCCCAGCCTACTTGCATATATCATTGTACATGTGACATAATAATCAGGGCAGGAATTTGGATAACTCACCTACTCTTCATGAAGGACACTTGGGATCATAATGGTCCACCAACTAACGCTCTCGCAGACGGGATACCCAGTTCGTTTAACATCCATCTAACGGACTGCAGCCAAGAAAATGCTTCAGCAGAACCTATGCTCTATATAGAGCATGGTACATGATGATCATGACGATATGTTTTTAGTTATTACATACAATGAACTTGGAACACAACTGATTTGAGCAATAAGACATTGACTTCACATATCTGTTCTGGTCACTGTAGTTTTAGGAGATCCACCTGATTGAGCATATTTGGGATGTATTAGTCATAAACATACCGATGTGATTTTCGATATCCCGTTACATGCAAGGGTCAACTTTCGCCTTTGTTTTCCACGAGAGGAAGTCATTATTTTGAAATGATAGCTAGTGAATAAAGTCATAAGCTGCCACACAGACATGGAATGTCCTACTCACCCCATCTCACCCCAATTGTTCAAACACTCATTTATCTATATGCTGGAGGGTGTGGACATTGAGGAGTGTATCACCAATGCTTTTTGCGTGAGCCATTGTCCTTGCCTCGATGTCTGTTGGTGAAAAGTAATCGATAATAAGTGCTAATAATTTATACACGGCCATCCACAAATTACATGAACACTGGAGGTGGAGGAGCTAGAGAGAGAAAAGAAAATCGCGAAAAGGAAGAAAGGGTTTGGGAAAGGTCTGGGGAGATAGGAGTCTGCTGAATGAATGAATGAAAGAGGCACGAATGATCCATTCAGAGGTAGCTGGGGTGGATGATGAGGAAGAAGGGAAAACCCCCGACGTTTATGTGTATGTGTTACAATATATAGATGACCCCCTAAAGAAAACTCCACAACACGTTATTGCAATTTGCTCGTAAAGGGAAATTATCCACCTGAGCTGCGCGTCCCGCTTGCTACCAACATCGATGTGTATGTGAGGTTGCTCTGATAAAATATTAGGGGTTGGCTTTCCTTGAAAGCCTTTTTTGGTGATGTCGTCTTTCCAAGAAAGGTTTTGATAAATTGTGAAGCTGAGGAGCTCCAGGAACTGCACCTTTTGCAGACATTGGGAACCCGATCCATCTGGAGGGACAGAGTGAGAGTATGGGATTTTTCTCCATTTAAGGAGTTGACCAACGACTTGTCTTTTTCCAAATTGGCAGAGATAGTAATTGCAGTGGCCTGCCTATCAGAAGTATGGTGTGCTGCTTTGCACAGGGGGTGGGGGAAGGGGATCATCAACAGACTGTACAGAAGTTTCTCTATGGAAGTGGAGACGTCACTAACATAGATCAAGAATAAGGGTGGATCTGAAATGCTGCTTTGCAGAACACCAACCTCAATAAGAAGATCATGAGACAGACTGCTATCAAGAGCAACGCGTTGTTTCCACTTGCAGGGAAAAACTGACTGTTAAAAGTGTCGGCCCTTGAATATTATCAGAAGACAGGTTTGAAACTAAAGCTGGGTGCCAGAATGTCTCAAAAGCTTGAGAGATTTCCAGACGCATTGTCCTGATCTCTCGTTTGAGATTTAGTGTACCCATCAATTATTGAGTTATAAATGCAGCAAGCAACATGAATTTGCCACAGTGGAAACTGAACTGATCATCACAATCTAGAGAGTGGGAGAAGAGATAATGCCTGCTGTCTGAAGCAATGATAGAATTCATCATCCTGCTCATTTTGGGGAGAATGCTGACATCTGATAGTTGAGTGAATCAGACTTAGAACTCTTCTTGTGAGCAGGGGTGATGTTTCCAACTTTCCCAAATGAAGGAAGAGACCATCTGGAAATGACTTGGAGAACAGTGGGGAAAGGTGAGATGATGGGATTAAAGCATAGTTCTTGAGGATTACAGTGTTTTAGGTTAGAGTTATTACATTGCCATTGGCATTTAGTTGGAAGGTTGTGGAGGAATTGCCAAAATTGACGAGGAACTTCTCCACCGACGTGCTGCAAAGCATTGGTCATGGCAAGAAGTGATTAGGGACCCGAGCCTTTTCAGTAAAGACAGTTATAAGATCTTTAACTCTACCCCAAACAGTGTCCAGTATATGACTCCATTATTTTATAGTCTTCTTCCTCTTATTATTTATCCTAAGAAGTGCATGGCTGTGGGTAGCATAATTTGCTGGAGATGCAGCTCTGCCGCTGATGCAGTGTTACCTGCCACCCCCCTTCCCCAAAAACGTTCGACCAGGAATTTGAAATTTGGAAGTGTACCAGCAATCGCTCGCCGACTCTTCGTGAAGAACGTTGTGGGAGATTTAACCCCCACAAACCAACGTCAGCAGATGGGATGCCCAGTTTATCGTCCATCGGAGGGACAACACATACATTGATTTCTCGCCCTGCATGGGAAACATCAAGATGACAGTTTATTATAGCTGGACCCAGATTCAAACCCAGGCGAGACAGCTGAGAGGTGAGTATAAGTATCTCCAGGCCATTCTTCACGCCTATGTTGAGTGAAGAAGCTGCACCTGTACACTCATTTTCTGGCTAAATTAAGGACGTAATTTCTGGCTAGGTTAAGGACAAAAGTTAACAATGACGTTAGCATTATATTTACTTCAGCTTATACACAGTCCTACTGGATTCACACACAAGCTTTATGAAGATAGAAGGTTCACATCAAATGCATTGTGCAAGCCATGTATTCACAGAAGGTAATGCAATACGATGAGTTTTACTGGTATAGAAACGATTCAACCAAAATCAATCTCCGACAGAAATTGCACCAAAGAGTTGTGCTAATGGAAGAAACATCCTTCAAACTAGAATGACACTCGGTAGAGCGCATACCTCCGCCGGGCTGAACAATTTACATTTTGTATTCCACTGATAGGCCGGATCTAAATCCGGGCCCGAACAAAAATCTAATAGGCTCGTTATTGTCATCTACCCAACTCATCCACTAAGTTTTGTCTTGACTTGTCCACAATGTTTTGACATATCTTGCTATCATACATCGTTTTTTTTGGCTCTATCTCTCAATGGTGAAGAATGACTTTAAAAATAAATTAAAAATTTCTCGTGTTCGGATCCACGTCTGGATCTTCACCAAAAATCGAATCAATTCGTCCTTGACACACGCCCAATCTTTCCACCAAGTGTCGTCCAAATCCATCCATAACTGTTTGACATATCCTGCTCACAGAAAGGCAGACAGACCGACGAACAGGGGTGAAAACATAAGGTAGATAGAGGGAGGCCTAATAAAGTCTTGTAATCGAACTTCTTTGGAAATTTGGCAGATTCTGTTGTTGGAGAATCCTGTATCAACTGTAGTGAATAACAATATCAAGTGGCAATGGCCTGGCATTGCGTGTTCATTAAAAAGGATTTGTGATCCACTTTTTGCGAGCATTTCTTGAATTTGCTATGTCTGAGTTGAGTGTTTCTAAAGTTTTCCAAGATAAGTTTGACCCTTACTTGTTAACAGCCCACTGCCATCTGGTGTTGGCTTCCATGACTTCCAATAATCTTTTCTTTTGCTGTTTTTTACTCTCTGTCTACTTGCAACTCCTGTCTCCAATTGCTCTGTTTTTTTTTGTTTTTTTTAAATGATATCTCGGTTTGTGTGCTCCTCATCTGCCCATTTTCTTCTCTGCCCTACAGCATCGTGTATGTCTGTTTTCTTTGTTATCCTCCCTGTCTGTTTGTCCTTCATCCTTTTTTTATATTCCTCTTATCTTCCTGTTCTTCTGTTTTCACATTGTCAGTGCACTGGCTTCTCACTCTGCATTCACTATCATTAATAAGACTTGAGCACGATGTCTCAAAGGCTGGCAGGATGGCCTACAGGTACGCACACTCGCTTC
>NC_140972.1:25063044-25145544 GCF_056783735.1 Eptatretus burgeri
GTAATTAATTATCGACACACAAAAACTAAAACTAAATAAGACAGCATAATAAATAATCAACGACAATCATTGATTATAACTATACAAGCCAACAGGGGAAACCAGAGGAGGAGAGGAGGAGATTGGGACCATACTCTGTGCAGAGCGTTGGTGCTGCTGAAGCAGTCTCCTTGACTATTGGGCACAATCCTGGAGGGGTCGCCACTCCGACAGTATACCAACATGTTGGCACTCATTTTGTCGACCTCTGAAGGATGACAGGCCAAGTTAACCCAACCTGGTATTAATTCAACAGCTGAGCGGGATTTGAACTCAGGACCCTGGGATCCAAAGCCCACCACCCTAACCATTAAGGCAACACCAGGCATAAACCAGAGGACAAAGAAGAAATTCAATCAAATGGGGTTTAATCAAACGTTTATAAGGTTAAAAGAAATTCGGATAAAAGGATCGAAAAGAAAATAAATAATGTGAGGATAAAGGGCAAATGGAAGAATGATGAAACCAAGAGGACCCAAGGAGTGAGAGCCAGAAAAAGCAAGCTGATGGAGATGTGAACGTTAGCAACCAAGACTACTTGAAGAACCACTGTGAGACGATGGCCCGTAGACACAGGCAGAAAAGTCCTGAAGTCTTACCAGTATGTGGAGAGACACTGTCTAATAGGTACAGGTGTTAGAACTCTAAGTGCATCTATGGCAGGCAAAGCACCACAGTGGGTTCAGATGGGTGTGACACAGAAGAGGTGCAGAATTGCAGGACTCATGCACTCAGGCTGGATGCACAGCAGATGCAAAAGCAATGTTTCACAACATAAATGTCTGTTTCTCTCCTTGAAGAATCTTCACTCCAAATCACTAACTCTGCCATGACTGTCATTGTGACTGTACTCTGACAGCTCACATCTTATCTCTCCCTCCAACTAACTCTCCTCTTTTGCCCATGCATCTCCTTAAATTGTATCCCTGCCATCCTCCACCGTCAGTCCCTATTTGAACCAGCTCACCAATGATTTGGTTAGTTCAAGCAATTGTCAATTTAAATCTGCCAGTGAGCTGATGTTAATGCATAGACAAATGTGCCAGCATACCCCCAAAGCAACGGTTAGTGCAGGTTGAGTCAGGTCAGGCCAAGTATGGGGGCATGCGCCGGAGCAGCACGTCACTGTGCCCACTTTCCTCCAGTACTCTAGGGGCCTCCATCTGGCTATCCCCAGGCAGATGCCTGGCCTTACCCCATGTCCTTTATATGCCGATTAACCTGCCGCAACCACGGGGAATGTCGTCAGCCCGTTGACCTCCTCCACTCACGAGGCTTCTCGCTGAGAGAATCTGGTGAACAGGATCAACATCAGGAAAACGAGCCGCATGACCATGCAGCCGCAGCTGACACTCACAGACTATTCAGGTAACAAATCTCATCTGAGTCTCTGTCAGCAACCGCTCGTTGGACACAAAGTCTGACCGGCGATAACCAAGGATTCTTCGAAGAGACCTGGTACTAAAGGCGTTAAGTCTCCATCTCAGATCCCTGGTCAGAGTCCAAGTCTCACATCCATAGAGTAAGACTGGAAGCACCGAGGACTTAAAGACTTGGACTTTCATCCTTTTGGAGAAACAGGTTATCATCCTCTCTTAGGAATAGGAGCAAGTTGAGTGGAAAGCCTGAAACAAATTAATCACGAAACGACAAAATAAAATAGTTTTGTAGAGGGGGGGGTGGGATCCACAGCTAGACTGCGGTAAGTGTATTATGGTCCGTATGTTTTGAGTAGGTCAGATTGCCATGCAACAGGGATCTGTCAGAGTAAGTCGTTTTTACACGTGTCGCTGAGGATGCAGTATGTGTAATTTATAGACAGGGTAGAGATTAAGTATGTAAGTGTAAATATGTCTTGTTTGAAGGTGAGGACTTCCCATCGCAGAGGCCACGTGAGGACTTCTCATCGTACAGACGCACATGTGTCACATGTACAACTACGCCGATTATGATCTCTGGCGGCACAGTGGGCTGCGGAGCCCAGAAGGAAAGATGGTACTTTTATTTTTATTGGGGCCACCCCGTGGGTGGCACCCCAGAGGAAGATTCTGCCGAGGAGGAGGAAGAGAACTCATCCATCAAGATAGAACCAAGAGTGGATCATGTAGAAGGAGTTCAAGCAAGTGGTCAACGGAGGAGCTTGTGAGGCAGATATTATTGTAATTCGCTCTGCAAAAGATTTTGGATAGACCTACCTTTGAACAAGAGAAGAAAGACCTCAGCACTTGGAGGAGGAGGGGAAAGAGGAGGAGGAGGAGGAGGAGGAAGAAGTGCCAACTAGGAGGCCTCGTTGAAAATGACAAAGACAACCATATAGCCTGGTTGAAGGTCTACTCATCGCTGGCCCTGCTCGTGGCTGTTTTTCTGTCTTTGGACACCAAATCATCAGTGGCTCTCGTGTTGCTCCTGGTTTCTAAAGTGGACTGCATTGAGTCCTGCGTCCATCATGCGCATCGCAGACAAAGGGAAGTCCCGCCTGCATCATTGTCTTGTTGTTCGAGTGTGATCTGTGGTGCCCAGTGGATTAAGTTTTGTGTTTTATTTATCACCATTGTATATAAGTTTGCATATCCCCATTCTCCTGTTTGTGTCTTTTCACTCGTGTGGTTTGTTCTGTTTATGGTAGCAGCTTGTTGACCCCATTCCCTGTACTTTGCTTTACAAATATAACCTTTAAAAGGTAAGAAAACTTGTTTCAGCCATCTGCTTTTCCTGCGTGTAGGCTGTCGATTTTGGCTGATTTGGGTGATCTTGGGGAACGATAAAGTAGAGTAATTATTGAACATATTGCCATAAAAGACCGTTGGACCATCTCTCAGGATAAAGGTCCCAGCTTTGAAGGATCCTGTATTAACAGGTATTCAGATGTGACAATACCTTCATGCTGTCCATTTAAAAATTGTCCTTCATGTCCAAGTAATGTAATTGCTATATCATTAACAAAAACCTCACAAACAAAATATATATAGTACAGTCAAAACTGTAGAGAATGGCCACCGTAAGGAAACGAAAAAAGTGTCCTTTATGGACAGGTGGCATTTCTGTACAGGTTCTGTTGTGGCCATTTTGATTTTCATACCAAGCAAGTGTATCTCACATCATACACGTACTGTAACCCTGTATGACGTTAACCTGTAATTTTCATGCAGTAGTAGTGTGTGTATTGTTTGGTCTACTTTATAGATTTAATTAATGTGTACAATACAAATGACAAGCACATTATTATTTGTTTACTACAAAATTATATTTTCAATGTGTATGTTGGCCCTAAAAAGGGCAGTTGGCTTTGTCAATTAAGCATCAGGTGAGGCTTTCTTCAAGAAGTCCAGCATCGTTGTCTACTTTCCCATTGTGTGCTCCGTCAAGCACGAGGCCTGCACCTTCTCCTCCATGTCCCTATAGCTCTGCAACAAGATGCTGTGCCCCTTCATGATGGAAAACTCCATCTCCATTAGGCTTGCTGCATAGTCATTGATGGACTTTAGCCTGCTTTCCTTCTGTATTGGAGTAGTTTGTGTTCGGGTTTCCTTCTGTATATTATCAGGGTTTCCTTTTGCCTGCTTTCCTTCTGTATATTGTCAGGTCAAGCCAGATCAGATCTGTGACTTGCTATGGGTATCATGTAAAACCTATATTAAACTGTTAATGGTCAAGTGTTGACAACTAAACCAGCTCCCCCAACCAGGTCCCCCTTGTGTGGAGGGTGTATGGACATGGACACCCAACAGGATTAAATACAAAACCTGCCAAAGGGCAGAGGAGCTCCTTGTGAGCCAACGGCCATCCATATCTGGTGCCAACTGCGTCTGTGGATATCCTCCTGCAGTCGGTTACCTTCCCTAGGAGGTTGGTGGCAGAATTTGCACTCTGGCCACCACAAAACACTTCACTCCATGAAACACACTGTTGTGTGTGTCTGGGTGCTACTGAGGTGTCGTCCACCAGATGGCGGTCTCCTCGGGTTAAGCTGAGGCAGTCCCTTGGGGTGTGTGCCTGGAATGTCCCATCCCAAAGAGATGGGGATGGGCCAGGCATCTGCCTGGGGGATGGCCAAACAGAGGTCCTAGTGTACCAGCAGAAAGTGGATGCAGTGGCACGCTGTGGTGCATGCTCCCCATGTATGTACTGTATGTATCTATGTATGTCCTTCTGTATGATGACCGCTTCTTCTCCATCATCACTTTCCTCAGCAGGATCAGGCTCATTTTCTTCTAGCCTGAATTAAAGGACCTCCAAAGTGGACATGGATTCACGATTATCACTGGTTGAGAGTCCAGAGTGCAAGGCTTTAATATTTGGAAGAGACATTTCATAAGTGTTACTGCACCCTGCTGCCAGTTCATAATTTTCAGTGTCAGGTTGTTCGGGCAGTTCACCATCCCTGGCTCCGATCCCAGACTTATGAAAGCATTTCTCAATGGTTTTTGCATCAAGGTCTGCCCACGACTGCTATAGCCGGTAGATTGCCTGGAGAAGATTGGTTTGCCTCATCAATTCTGGACCAGTCAAATCCTTCCATGCTTCTCGCTTTTGCAGAATCGCTGTAAGTTGTTGCTTCTGAAACTTTTATTTCAAAGTTTGGATCACTCCTTGGTCCATCAGTTGCGCGAGGGAGGTTGTGTTGGAAGGCAGGAACAGGAGCTTGATGTTTTTTGTGCTGCAGGTGAGGGTGGTATGGGGCATTGTCTAGTATCATTAGGATCTTTCTGTACTGTCATCTCTTCCTGTTGTCCAACTTCTTCACATAGAGCTCGAAGAGGATGCTGACCATCCATGACTTCTTGTTGGCATGGTAATTCACGGGGAGATCCTTACGATCTAGCCTTCCAAAACAACAGGCTTGATTTCCTGGTCAATGACAATGAGGATCTCCTCCTCTCCAAGCGTGTTGGTACATAACATCACAGTTATTCGTTCTTTTGACCTCTTCCCACCAGAACAGTCTTCACCTTTGAAATGCAATGGAGAATAAACCAAAGCTTTGAAGAAAAGCCCCTTCTTGTTGATGTTGACATCCTTCAGTGTGTATCCCTTGCAAAATTCAGATAGTTTGGTCTTCCACTCCTCCACTGTTGCACCATCAACACTCCCACTTTCATCACATCTTTCCGAAGACAACATTGTGCCTTCGATGAAAAGCTTTGAGCTAACCATTGGATGCTTCGAAGTCCTCCACCTTAAGTTGCTGTGATACTCTGGAATATGAATAAGTTGATCAATTAGCTTAAAACATAATGCCAGCCATGGCCATCCTCAAAAACTATCACTATCAGCCATGATCTTTCTTGGGCAAACCACATTTCAAAGTTGGCCTCCAAAGCCATCCTCCGACTGGGCATCCCCTGTCATATTAAGTCCTTCCTTGGCACACCTGAATTCCTATCCACCTACAAGGCTTCATCTGCAGCTTGATGGAATACTGCTCATCTCTCTGGGCTGGCTCTCCTGCCTCAAATATTGTTCAGCTTGACGCTGTGGTGGAAACCAAGGCCTTCAAGATGATTGAAATCTCACGATGAAGCTGAACCTATGGGTCTATCACTACACTATCACAAACAGGTCGTTGGTCTCTCTGTCTTCAACCATCTCTTTTCTGGTCTTGCACTTTCTGATCTTTCTGTGCTCTGCTGCCCCCCACCCCCCCCCCAGGTTTCTGCATGGCACACATCGTTCAACACCAACCCCTTCTGCTTAAGCTACTTAAATCCAGGATCACTGCTCACCTCCACTCATTTATTCTTCTTTTCTCCTGCCTGTGGAATCAACTTCCACATTCTCTTCAATGTCATTTTTCCTTCTGGGTCTTCAAGACAGCTGTTCACCACCATCTTAGGTCATCCCCAATCGAAAACCATGATCTATTCTCCCTCCCTCCTTAACCCCTCCTCACCCCACCCCTTCTCCTTCCAAATTTCCAGTTTCCCTCCTGAGAGTTTCCTTCTGCATCCTCATTCCTCCCCACACCCATTGTTTGTCCAAATCTGCCTCTATATGTTGGTCTTCAACTATGCTGTTGATGTTTTCCCCTTCTCTCAACTGTTCCTTTTGTCCTGTTTTTTCCTTTTCCATTCAATGTACTCATTCTTGTTCTTGCACGAGCCATTACTATGCATACAAAAAAAAAATTGTATTTTCATGCTGGTAACTTCTGTCCCATCACTCATTGTCCCAATGTAAAATCTTACCATCTTCCCCTTAAAATATCCTCAACATTGTCACTGACAGCTTCTAAGACGTTCTGTAGGACATCATGAACGACCTGCCGTGGAAGAATATCTCCTAGTCATAATGGTTGCAGCATTCTATCTGTGTGTTCCCATCCATGTTCTTGTAATTCTACAAGCATGTCTGGTGTTGCAATGTTGGAGTTCTTCCATCCTGCAACTTGATAATTGACTCTTCTGAGGTGTTATTCCAAGCATTTCCTGCAAAGCAGCAAGGTTCCCATGTCAACATTGCGCACAGTATTCAAGACCCCATCTTCATTCCACATCGTCAAAATGAACAGTCTCAAATCGTCCACTTCTCTGAACCTTGTTTTGCCATGCACAGCACTCGTGACCTCTTCAAGCTCAGTTTTCAGTTCCTATAGCCTCATGTTCGCTTCACGGTTAAGGTGGCTGGCTTAAGATCTTAGGGTCTTGAGTTCAAGCCCATGTCTGCCATTGAATTAACATCAGGTGAAGTTGACTCAGCCTGTCATCCTGTTGAGGTCGGTGAATGAGTACCAGTGTACTGGTAATAGAGGGTACTGCATCAGCAGCACAGCCACGCCCCCCCTCCCCCCAGAAAATGATGCAACCAACAGTCACAGGCTGAACACGATAGCGAGCTATCAGGTTCTGTAGCATGTTCCAAGAATTCCACAGTCTTCGAAGAGCTACTACAATCCTTGGCATCTTTTCCAGAGTATTGTTTGGCTTGACTTTCCCTTTCCCCTTAAATGCACTTCTTGCATCACATCCACTGTATGCATGGAGAGCCAGAAGCGATGCACGGTTTTCCTGTGTGTGGGGCTTGTGCAAATTCCATCATGTTGATTATCTTCTTATTATCCCATGCATAAAGCGCAAAGCGGCGTTAAGCAATTGGTTTATCCTGTCTGTCCATAAACGTCAGTTTGTGATCGAGGAACTCCATAATTTCAATTTAATTTTATATTTTGAACACCGTAGAACATGAATCTGAACACGAACCTGCAGTTTAGCAGTACTTTGGCTCTGAATTTGGTAAATTGTATTGAATCTCATCCTGAGTGTGCACGCACAGAGGGGAGTAAGGTGTCTATCTGCCTGTCTGGCAGTCAAACAAAATTGCAAATCATTCCAAACAGGAAACTTAATGTTTTTTAAGGACGTCATAAAGGACACAAATAACAGGCGTGAATAACTAATTTAATGTGTTAAGTAAGGTGGTTTAAAAGATGGTGGCGGGAAAGTTCTGAATTTTTTTTCTACAGGCTTTAAAACTTTCATTTTATTAGCTCGCCTGTTCGAAGAACAGAGAGCTGTAGCGATACCCCCAGCGTGAGCGTCAGCGTGAGCGTGGGCGTGGGCGTGAAAATGTTAAAGTTTTCGGTGCAAGTTATTTCCTTTCTAATGTTTTTATCTACCACACTATTTTTTACTGATGACAATATACAAATACATATATTGCTTTAAAATTATTTGGATCAGACTTCACTGCAATGCTTTATAAAAAAATATTATTAGACTTGTCTTTGAGCGTCAGCATCAGCGTGAGTGTGAAAATGTTAAAGTTTTCGGTGCAAGTTATTTCCTTTCTAATGTTTTTATCTACCACACTATTTTTTACTGATTACAATATACAAATACATATATTGCTTTAAAATTATTTGTATCAGACTTCACTGCAATGCTTTATATAAAAAATATTATTAGACTGGTCTTTTAAAAACGAAAAACGATAAATGTATAAAGAGGTGAGCATTGGGTGGCTTTGACACCACTCTGGTTTCAATCGAGTTATATACTTGAACACTGTAGAATACAAATCGCCTGGTTAGCACTTCCAAAAAGACTTTTAGCAGTGTTCGGACAAAATATGACGCCATTCGACCAATCAAATTTGCTGCTTGCACTGTCATCGTTGGGGAATATCAAGATTCAGACAAAATTTTGACTCGTAGGAAATATAGATTGTGGTCAGAAATGCAAAGCAAGAGTAGTTGAAAAGACCTTTCCCAGGTCCTTTTTTCTCAAGGCTGTGTAGGGTAAGGTGTTCTATGAACTCTCGTTGTTTCCTGTTTAAGTATCAAACAAAGTTGTAACGATTTCAAGTCTGTTGATGTAGTACAGGATAACAAAAAAATATATCACCGTTTTCCATCACAAATAAGTATTACCTTTTGGCCTTGTAGTCGTTCCGCAGAGGAACTATTATCCCAAGCTTCACACATGACTTGCACAAGTTGTTTTTTGTTGTCATTCATCAAGAATGACTTCCAGTCACCTGGTTTCTTTGTATTTTTGCCCTGAACCAGTACTTCTTTGTGTACCCTCTGCACTTCCTTTCCAATGCTTTCACTGAATCCTCCTTGTACATATCTGTGCTGAAAATGATGTCAGCATATAGCAAGGCATCATGTTGAATGGTTTCTCACATATTTGTCGGAAATTATTGGGAACGTCTTTCATGCAGTAAAACCGTGCATTTTCATCCTCTACGACTAGTACTATGTTATCATGCGGTGGTTTCCTGGCAGTGTCTGTTTCTTTCACCAAGTACTTGAAACCTTTGGATTTTTCAATCTTCGTTGTGCCGATACCGTATGAAAATGGAGTTGGAGGATATTTCAGAAGATGCACCAGATCCATCTGTAGCTCTTGCTTATGTGATTTGACTAACAGTGGAAATGCAACATTCCCATGCTGCCTGCACTCCACTACCTTGTTCTTTGGGGGTTATATTTTCACTGTTTTCCCAATGTCTTCCATGGTCTTCAGCTTTATTCTGTTTCGTGGTTCAAAGAAGTTTTCATGCGTTTCCCACCTTTCTTTGAGAAATGTTTCCTTAGCTTCCTTGCCTTGGGCCTCTGAAATCAGAATATCACTCTCGTTGTCAGTAGGTTATGAGGACCAGAAGAAATACAATATAGAGGAGCCTCCTCATCTATGGTGAATGTATCAATGAATCCCTTAATGGCATCTTGTGTCTCACACATTACACGGTCACTCTTCTGAATTTCTGCAGGCTCAGGTCTTTGTGCCTCGTGCCAGATTTAGTCACCCAACATATCTGCCATGCTCCGTGGCTTCCACATACAATTGTGTCGTTCATGTGTGGTCCTGACCTGCCGATGGCATGCATCATAATTGCCAGTGATTGCAAATAGGCCAGCACCACTTCCTGCAGATCCGCTATGACTACAAGTCTGAATTAGGTTTTGTATTTGTAACGTGGATGATTCTGGTAAGATATTGTTGAATAAGAAATTGTTCCAGCAGCAGTCTCTCTGGACTTTCCATCAGAGATTTATGGCAGTACATTGCCCCCTCATAGTTATACTTAAGACTTGGCAACATAACAGTCTGTTATATTTTCTTCAAGCGTCAGTTTCAGCAAACACGCTTTACTTCTTGGAATTGATGGCACCTCAGAAAATGTACCGCTGTGGCCATCCCTGTCGCCGATGAGTACCTCTTGCATCATTATTCCATGTGCAGTGTGGACTGAACCATCAACTGTCAGAGAGTTTACCAAATGGTCAAAATTGTTGAACTCGGAATGGAAAATAGATGGCACATCTGCTTGTCTTATGATCTGTGTTGAAAGCAAGGTTGACGCCTGCTCTACTGCTTGGGCAATCGCAATTTCCAGCTCTAAGGAAAATGAATGACTTTCACAGTGGCCTAACCGGTTGATGAGCATTGTTAGCTGCTCACTTCTGTATAGATGTCACAGAGTCAGACAAGGATATGTATTGGCATCTTCCATTCACCATTTGTAACTTCCCAACATGTGTCTTGTCTGAGCTTTCAAACCTGTTGGTTTCCAGCTGGAAATTGCTCAACTCTGGTGGAATTATATCATCTGTTTTGTCAATATGGTCAGCAGTTTGGGGGCACTTGAGATGACCAACCTTCTTATAAGCATTGAAAATTACATGTTGTAAAGATCTTGTAACTTCTGCCACCCACTGCTCTTTCCAACTTCATATCAAAGCTGTAAGTGTGAAGTAAACTTGCCTGTGATATTGGGGGGCAAAAGGCTATCTTCCCTTCATAAGTGTGCTCCAATTTTGATTTCAACTTCTCACTTCGATACATGGGGTTGGGAAAGGACGTGTTTTCTAAAGGTGAAATATACAGATCACATTATTAAGCATAACAATTTGTCATGCAAAACTTCCCTCGAAATTCTGTTCCACACCCAGCTGAATGCATACTTATGTGCTTTCTCTCGTTCTTCTTGATGTAGCTTTGCTTTTCATGCAAGCTGTCTACACTTCTCCAATGCTGGGGGTCTTGTGTATATATTTTCTGACAGCTTGCATCAAAATGTGCTTCTGTTTCAAACAGGTCATAGCCTCTTATTCTTCTCAACAGCTTTTTGTTGTTTTTCTTTTCTGCACATCCAAGAACTGTTCTCCATCCATCTGGCATGAATTTTGATGTTGACTCTGTTGCCCAAGAGCCCAACCTTGTGTTTTTTGGTAATGCTCCCATATTTATTACAATGCCCCGTGTGATCACCGGCCATGCTGCAGAATCTGAATACAGCCAATGGGTGTCGCTTGGAGAAATGGTGGACCAGTGGGAAGGCAAAACTCTGCTGGCCCCAACAGCGATTGCGGGGGCAGAATCGCAGCAACGCCACAGCGCTAAGAAGCAGCACATCCGCAGCGCCACACCTCCCCATGGCCTATAAAAATCCGGGCTGAAGCGCAGAATGGAGCTGATGCATCTGGGGATCTACATGAATGGACTGGTAGTAAGAGAAGGAGCTGGTGACCGCAGCACAGCAGAGGTCTAGTGGAGAGTGCAACTGAGCGAGGCTCCGTGCAGGGAACGGGCAGAGGCGGCAGAGAATCCCTGGATGCATTGGACGCGCATACACACTGACTCACACCACCTTCTATCCTCCTCTTTCTTCCCCTCCCCCCTCTTTTGTTGGGACCAACGTAAGCCCACTGGTTTACATCTAGTGAGTGAGAGGCCAGAAATATGCCATGCACTCTTCTCTCTCTTCTCCCTATCCCTCTTCCTTGTCTTGTTTCCTGGAATGACTGAGGCACCTGCTTTGTTGACCTGTGATAAGTGATTGAGTAAGAATGGGCTTCTGTGCTCGAGGTAAGTACTTTGCTTTGTGACACTGGAAATACATGCCTTTTGTTAACATGGTAAACCCTTTCCAAACTGTCCGATTGTCAGTTTCCATTGGTTCAACATAGTGTGTGAGTCGCAACAGGGAATTCACCCCCACCATTCCATTATGGTTAGCTTTAGCCAATGTTTCCACCTTCGTATCTCTCGGTTATTTGTTAATCACAGTGGGATGTTGAGGGCATGTACTCTATCTGGGGGGGGTTAAATTTGCCAGTGAGGTAAAGCGGATTCAGATGCTGGACCTCGCATGATTTAAACATATTAGATGGCATCTGTGGTTGTTTAGCAAACCACCACACCACAGAATTATCCGTGGTTCATCAGCTTCAGTGTTGTCAGCCAGAGAGTTAATTCAAGAACTTCCCTCATGATCCCTACCACCCTTCGAATCCGTAAAAATGTATACATTTTAACTATAACGTCACTCGGTAGAGTGCAAACCTCCGCCAGGCTGAACAGTTTACATTTTGTATCCCAATGAGAGGCCCGATCTGCGTCCAGACCTGAAACAAAATCGAATCGGCTTGTTCTTGTCGCCTATCCAACTCATCCACCTAGTTTTGTTATAACTCATCCACAAGTTTTTGAAATATTGTGCTATATATCGTTTTGGCCAATCTCTCAATGGTGTAGAATCACTTTGAAAATTAAAAAATTCTCGTATCCTGATCCGGATTCAGATCTTCACTGAAATCGAATCATTTCGTCCTTGTCACACACCCAACCTGTCCATCAAGTGTTTTTGTCCGAATCCATCCACAACGTTTTGAGATATCCTGCTCACAGACAGATAGACAGACATGCAGGGGTGAAAACATAACCTCTGTCCACCTTTGTTGGAGGAGGTAAAAAGAGTAAATGGCAGTAAGGAACTTGAAATGAGCACTGATGGAAAGCTGTTCCGAAGAACTTAATTCCAATGCAAAGTTATAACGATTTGAGATTGGTGCAAATTTCTGAATATAAGAGGGTTTAAGAAAGCAGGTAAGCGTGAAGATAACAAGTACTCGCAAACCGCTTTTGTCCAGAGGCACAAAGTGAGGATGGACAGTTTCAGAATTCCCAGTGCCCTGTCATCGAGCCAGGGCTGGATTAGCAATTACGCCAGGAGACTCCATCTCGGCAACGCGTGCACACTGCTGATCACTGATTAGCTGTAGATTGACCATTACGGGAGGTATTAGCCAACCCTCGCTGCTGGAATTAGTTTTATGACCCGTCGCCAGCATTTTCCTTCTACGGAGCGACCGTGACATTTGAGTAAATGAGGCCACGAGCTGAGCTGGCTGTGCGATTGTGGACGGTGACAGTCAGGCCTACGCATCTGAGCGTCCTGTGTGATACGAGCTCAGTCTTATAAACAGTGTAAAGCTTATTTTATTCCTTCTAAAGTTTGGTCTCAATAAATCAAGAACTTTATGGCAGCAATACTTGATGCCTGTCTGTTCATGATATGAGAAAAAGGAAGGTACCTTTGATGGGTGGACTTGATAGCACTTCATAAAATCAAAAACAATAGTATATTCCATCGATTTTTACATCCCTAAATTAAGGTTAAACTCCATAGAAAGACAGACGGCACAACTACAAAACAAATATGCAGTAATTGTACATTTGAGCTTTTATAGCATAGAGTCATCGTTAATTTGGCATATGGCATTATTTGCTGGAGGCAAGGAATTTTGGCTCAAGTGAAACCAGAGACCATTCGATATAAATGAGGCACTTATAAGAGATATTTGGCCAGAGAACTGGCAGAGAGCCTACCATCTCAAAGGATGTTCTGAGATCATTAAAATTCGTAAACAACGTGGCCAAAATGACGATCATCTATCTATCTATCTCTCTCAACATCTTTTTATCTCCCATCCTGTGCTGGTTCGACTGAACACCTCATTGAGATGGCTGCTTTGCTCAATATAATAGAAAGAGTAGGGGTCCCAGGATTTTGGAATTTGACGAAGATGGCAGCACACCGTGAGCCACTTTTGCGAAGACCCTGGGATTTTAATGTGCACCAGTAAATGCTGGCAGATGGGGCTCCAGCTTAATGTCCTATTCGATGGATGGCACACAACTGATGTAACACCTGTCTGTAAAGCATCGGAATGATACTTGAATGAGCTTGGGAATCAAACCCAGACTATGCAGTTCAAAGATGAGTACACCAAACTCTGATAACTATTCTCATCATAATCATCTTTCAGACCCCATTGGATCCATCCATTGGGACCATACTCTGTATGGAGCGTCTGTGCTACCGAAGCAGTCTCCTGGGCTTCGGGGCATAATCCCAGATGGGTCGCCACTCCAACACAGTATACCAGCATGCTAACACTCATTTTTCCGACCTCGGAAGGATGACAGGCCGAGTTAACCCCACCTGGTATTCATTCAACAACTGAGTGGGATTTAAACTCTGGACCCTAGGATCCAAAGCCTACCACCATAACAATCAAGCCAGCACCAGGAGGAGGAGGAGATTGGGACCATACTCTGTGCAGAGCGTTGGTGCTGCCGAAGCAGTCTCCTTAGCTATTGAGTACAATCCCAGATGGGTCGCCACTACAACATAGTATACCAGCATGCTGACACTCATTTTGCCGACCTTGGAAGGATGAGAGGCCGCGTTAACCCCACCTGGTATTAATTCAACAACTGAGTGGGATTTTAACTCAGGACCCAAGGATCCAAAGCCCACCACCATAGCCATGAAGCCAGCACCAGGCATATATATATATATATATATATATATATATATATATATATATATATATATATATATATATATATATATATATATATATATATATATATAACCTTACCGCACCTTACCACACCCACTGAGCTTGGGGGAAGTGCCGTCACTTCCAAGAAAACTCAGGGTGCCACTGACATCACAACAATGGCACCGCCTTTCTCAGCAGGGAATTTCCTGAGGATATAATATTTATAACCGAATGGTTTTCAGTCACAAGTGTATGGAAGCTTGCTATGTTGCCCTGATGATGCCCTTATGAGGGTGAAACTGGTCGCTAACTGTATTTTCGATGCACTTCTGACAGCATCTGAAAGTACACCCTGGTAATTAGCGTTGCGAGATAGTTCTTCCAGGAGCTGCAGACAGAACGTATGTTTTGGTAGTGACATTATGACGCTTTTTCAGATTAGAGACTGACATTAATTAATTATCATATTCATATATATATATATATATATATATATATATATATATATATATATATATATATATATATATATATATATATATATATACACACATACATATAATGGGGCAAGTGAATACTCCAAATAGAGGGATGACACAGGAAAAAAATGGTCACCCATTCAAATGTGTACACAATGATATGCTTATAAAATACTATAGAGTGAAGTCATAAGCATTCAAAAGCCATAACTTTTATTCTTGAGTATTTTCTGAACTACCAAGACTTAAAAAGATGCCAGAATACATTGCAAAAGTACCACGAGAGATCGCTAAATTGTCAATTTGTACTTCTGCTTCTTCTTCCCTTCCAAAAACAATGTAAAACTATAGCCCAACCGAACTCAATAACAGCTGAAGCCATGATGGTGATTCCAACGCGAGGAAGTTACGTTGTCTCTGGGCTATTGCATGCAACCCAAAATTTAAAAATATACAGAACATGAATTGTTTTATTACAAAAATAAATCAAACATAAATGTGGACTCAACCAAACCAGTCGTGGGGCAACTTAGCATAACAATTGTGCATTTTGTGAGGAAAGCACCAAATTTGGCACACTAGTAGCCTATCATATTATGAACAGATTTGGACATTGGGCCATCTCAAATTTTTGATGGCAGTGGAAAATGGCTGCCACAGCCTTCAGCGGCTGAATTTGAGATGGCCCAATATCCAAATCTGTTTATAATATGATAGGCTACTAGTGTGCCAAATTTGGTGCTTTCCTCACAAAATGCACAATTGTTATGCTATATTTAGCTAAGTTGCCCCACTACAGGCCAGTATTGTGCGAGAAGGAAAAATGGACACTGGACAGAACCATTCTAAAAGCGATATATATATATATATATATATATATATATATATATATATATATATATATATATATATATATATATATATATATATATATATCCAACCCATTCTCCAAATCAACTGAAACAAGGGTTAAAATAATGTAATAACATAGATGGATTTAATCCATTCCAAAACAAAAAAATATATAAAACATCCAGCATGTTATCCTATATATTATTTCTGTTAACGTCTGCGCGTAATTTGATGTTTCTCCTCCGAAACTGCAGGACGGATTGTCGCCACTTTCGGCATGCGGTGCTCTGTGGTCTAATGAACAGCATGGGCTATATGAGATCGTGCCAGACGGACAGGTTTGGGAATTTTTGGCGATTTTCTTATTTTTACATTCGTTTGCATGGCGACGTGTGACGTTACTGCTGAGAGGCGTAATGACATCATCGGTCATTCACTGACGTTATTACGACTGTTGTCGACAGACCGTCACTGCTGAGAGGCGTTATGCCACTCCGAGAAAACAGCGTCTGCAATGTAAAACCCTCTTCTCCACATGCTGACTACCTCAGAAGGTGAATTTGACACAAAAAATGTAACAAGAACCATTGTATATAAAGAAATTCGATAAATCACATTGTGAGCACTGGATATATTGACGTCATAACGAACCCTCACTTTCGAAACTTCGCGCAGAGCGCGGGTTTGGCTAGTTATATTAAAAAACGATAATCACATCGACATTTCTGCATATGTGGTAATTCACATAGTGGACTGAACCAGAAGCCAGGATTGAGGGGAGAGGGTTTAGAATGTACCATAAGGCAAATTAAATAATATAGATGGATTTAATCCATACCAAAATAATAAAATCTATTTCAAAAAATGATAATCACATCGACATTTCTGTATTTGTGGTAATCCACATAGTGGACTGAACCAGAAGCCACGATTGAGGGGGAGAGGGTTTAGAATGTACCATAAGCCAAATTAAATAACATAGATGGATTTAATCCATACCAAAATAATAAAATATACTAGCGATACCCGTGCACATGCACGGGATAGCAGTACAACATAGCTGGTAGCAGACGACAGACCGTACACGGGGAATGACAAAAATACGCATTGTGTAAAATGCAAGTGGTACTATGGAACGCCAAGACTTCCCAAACATTGTCAGCATGTCCGCTAAGTGCCACAGCAATTTCATAGGGATCGTGTGACGGCGAGCCGAGTTTTTAGTGTGCAAGCTTGGTATTATAAGAGATATCAAAAAAAACATAAAGCAATTTATTACTTAAAAAAATAACATATGTGTGTGTGTGTGTTCATATATATGTGTGTGTGTGTGTGTGTGTGTGTGTGTGTGTGTGTGTGTGTGTGTAGACATATATATATATATATATATATATATATATATATATATATATATATATATATATATATACATATATATATCTTCTTCTTCTTCTTTCGGCTGCTCCCGTTAGGGGTCGCCACAGCGGATCATCCGTATGATCCGCACAGTGATTTGGCACATGTTTACGCCGGATGCCCTTCCTGACGCAACCCTAGTCGCCTCTTACGACACAGGGATATGGTACACCTATTTTAACCGGGGTATACACCGGCCCAGTATACTGGTGCTCATTTCGCCGACCTCGGAAGGATGAGTCAACCCCCTGGTGTATTAATTCAGTGGCCCAACAGGGCTTGAACTCAGGACCTTTTGGATCCCAAACCGTTGCCCTAACCACTGCGCCAACACCAGGCTCATATATATATATATATATATATATATATATGTATATATATATATATATATATATATATATATATATATATATATATATATATATATATATATATATATATATATATATATATGTACACATACATATACTTGCGGATCTGCAAAACCGCATACCTCTAAAGTCTAAGGCAATGGCACCAAACATACAGTGATCCCCAGGCAGTTATTTCGTAAGTCTTCGTGCAGTCAGATCTTCCCCTGATGTGTAGTGGGTTAATGGGACGAAGTGTATTGTGTGGGTCTGATAACTATATCTCTATCTTCTTTTCTGATTTCCATTTCAACCCTTTCCTTTTATCCATGGTACAAATCAAATCAAGCAAGCAAGCAAAGACACACACAATATGAATAACAGCACCAAGCAGCCACCTGTGAAAGACTCACAACATGAACAAACTCGCTGCCCGGCGTGCTCATGGCGCGTCCTTTCATTCATATCTGCATGCCAATTTACAACGGAATGTCACCTTGCTCACCCTTCGCTCACCAAAAATCACCACCTCGACCACCAACATCTCCCGTACACGCAATAAAATTATCCTCCTCGCACCTTGCAATCAATACAATTCGCCACCAGAGGTGTGCTGCATGGCCTAAGCCACTCAGACCGCATGATGCAGGGACAAGCCAAGCACGTTAACAGCACCAACCACATCTCGCCAGGGATGCCCCAAATAGGCATGTGGGACCGACACGACCCGCATCCAACACAGCAGGACGAGCGGCGAGGGAGGTGGTCGCATGGGTGGGGGGGGGAGGGGTCCACAAGTTCGGTGCAGGGCTCTGGTCCGTCTCGCACCGGATGTGCGAATGAGACCGCTTCTGGCCCCAAGAGCCTGGCAGGGCGGGTCTATGGCTGTCGTGGCTCAATAGAGAAGCGCGATTCGGGTCACAGCGCATCACTTCGGGTCGTCACTCCATCCTTCACCCGAGGCTTATAAAAGGCGAATCGTGAACCGTCCACCATTTTTTTTTGCCTGACTGCCTCATCATTGTCTTCACCTGTTTGCCTCGCCCTCTCCTTTGCCTCTCTGCTCTGCCCTCTCTTCACTGCTCCTCGTTGTCTGCCTGTCACTGTAGCTGCACTTGGGGTTGGTGTGCAACAGACGTTCTTCTGGGACCAGTGCAGAACACACGTTCCAAGGAGCCCCGGCAAAGTGCTTAAGCCGGAGATAACGTGCCAATTCTTGAGGTGGAATCGCTCAAGCAGAGCGTCCCACGGAGGTACACGCTACACTCATAGACCTATGCACGACTACGCAAGGAATCTTTTACCTCAAGCATCTTCCCTCCTCTCTCTTTTCACACCTCTTATCTATCTCGTCCTCTCTGGATGCGGAAAAGAGCATCCATTACAGATTCACAATCACAGTTTTCCCTGGTACAACACCGCACCACCCATTTTGCACCACACCACACCTCCCACTCCCACACCTTAGACACCAATATTTCTCTCTCCTACCTCCCCCAAAGCGTACTGGGTTGCGATGGTTGGCCAACTGCGCTAGGTATTGGGAGGCTGTTAGCCAGAATGAAAGAGAGCAGATGTTGACTCTCTAATCTTTCTCAGGTTTGTGTGTTTTTGTATGTGATGGCACCTGTTGTAGCTTAAATTAAGATTGTAAAAGTTCTAATGGGATAAATCTGCTCTGTCTGCTTTTGTAAATTGCTTGCCTTTTGTCCCATGCCACAAATTCCTTGCTATCCTAGCTGTACATAATAATAAACCCCATCCACTGTGCCACATACCTTTCCTCACTTGAGTGTAAATAAATGCTTGTGTTGAAATGTTCCCAGCTCGTTTCCATATTTTCCTTCATTGGTCCAGCATGGTCCGTATTTCAGCTTCGCCGGGATGTTATCCTCCAACGATCTATTTTCCTCGCCTGCACGTCCTTGGGCAGTTACGCTCGGCTGCATCTGATCCGGTAAGGTGATCCGGTTTGAACAAGGCGTACCGAGGGCGTGTCCCCTGGTAGTTAGATCACGTGACCATTAGGTAACCGGTATTCATGAGATGGAGGACCCGAAGTCACATGGTTGAGTTATTGGCATTCTACTTCGATTAGCGACCCGCCGCATCATGGAGTTTTCCGTGTGCAACGGCCTGCGATTCCATAGTCTGGTGGGAACCCGAGGTAGTTTCTCCACCCCTCCCCCTCATGGTATTCTCACTCCCGACCCTGGGTCCACAATATATGTATATATATATATATATATATATATATATATATATATATATATATATATATATATATATATATGTATATATATATATATATATATATATATATATATATATATATATATATATATATATATATATATATATATATATATATATATATATATATATATATATATATATATATATATATATATATAGACACATATATACACATAAATACATACATATATGTATATATATATATATATATATATATATATATATATATATATATATATATATATATATATAGACACATATATACACATAAATACATACATATATGTATATATATATATATATATATTTATATATATATATATATATATATATATATATATGTATGTATATATATATATATATATACATACATATATATATATATATATACGTATATATATATATGTATATATATATATATATATATATATATATATATAGACACATATATACACATAAATACATACATATATGTATATATATATATATATATATATATATATATATATATATATATATATATATATATATATATATATATATATATATATATATATATATATATATATATATATATATATATATATATATATATATATATATATATATATATATATATATATATATATATATATATATATATATATATATATATATATATATATATATATATATGTATATATGTATATATATATATATATATATATATATATATATATATATATATATATATATATATATATATATATATATATATATATATATATATATATATATATATACATATATATATATATATATATATATATATATATATATATATATATATATATATATATACATATATATATATATATATATATATATATATATATATATATATATATATATATATATATATATATATATATATATATATATATATATATATATATATATATATATATATATATATATATATATATATATATATATATATACACACACACATATATGTGTGTATATATGTATATATATATATATATATATGTATATATATATATATACATATATATATATATATATATATATACATATATATATATATATATAGTCTCCTTAAGCAGATCTTCCATACAAAGCCTTATGCGTATTATGAATGTATCTTCACAAAATTTCTCAAAAGGATAATTTCTGAGGGCTTTAACGCGAGTTTCACGTTTGTTTTTTATCTCCATTTGTGGATTTCAGGAGGTAAGAGTGAGTTCTCCCAGAACTCAAAATCTCGATCTCTTATTATATGGTGAAGGATCATGATTCATGAACCAAACTGTGAAGTTTCATGTTCATAGTCTCGTTCCAAGGGCTCTTTTCAAAATTTTCACTGAATCTCTGACAGCCTCCACTTGTAGCTTGTTTGTGATGATATTCCCAGAAATGATTTTAAATGCTCAGTCAGGGTTTTATTCATCATTCCTGTGGCTCCAACTATCACTGGTACAATTTCAGCTTTCTTCAATTTCCACGTCCTCTTGACCTCATTTTTTAGACCCTGCTATTTGGTCATTTTCCTAATTCTGTGGCATTTAGTCTGAAGGTCTTTTGGCTTAACGTCCATCCATCCAAGGGACAGCACATATCTTGATAACTCTGTCTGCGAGACACCAAGATGACAGTTTTTAGCTCGGCCAAGATTCAAACCAAGGCTAGATAGCTCACAGTGATGAGTATGCATGTGTCCAAGCCATCCTGCCAACCCCCACATAAGTGAGTGTGGAATATTCAGAGAAACAGCCTCTGCGAACATCGATAACCAATCATAATCAAAAAAGGGCATGAACCAAGATGCGATATTTGTGACTCATCAGAAGAAAGACAGAACAAAAAGACAAAGACAAGATAGGGTTGGCAGACTGGTGACCTTTTCCACATGTTAGTGCTTTCAGCTCTGCTATGTGAGTAGCTACCCTGTGTAAGTGGTGAAGCCAGGCGATTATTTCCCTTTGAGCACACATGATGCAAAGGTGTGAAAAGGTAGTGGAACTCTAAAGGTAGGAAGGAGAAGTGGATCAAGTCGACACAGAATGGAGATAAAGATCACTGGTACCTTATTTTTCAATATAGATTTCCTAAACATCAATACACTTGCACCAGCTATCTTTCAACAAATCAATTCCCCCCCCCCGCCCTCCCACCACTACCCATCCCCACCCCACTCTTGTTTTACAACTGAATGTTAAAATGCATTTCTAGAAACTTCGGTAACCTTCACATATAGCAGGTAATATTGTGCAATGTAAAGTAACTAATGTACACACAGTCAGTGTCATGTACAGGGATCCATTTTAATGGGTCAGTCACATAATTTTACATTCCTTATCCTCTATTTTTGCATTGCATTCTAGTTTATCTTTCTTTTCTTTTATTCTTTTTACTAGTGTTATCAATGGAATATTTTGAATTTATCTTACAATGTTTATTCAGCAATATTAAAGCATAAGGCAATGGGTTTTAAAAGAGTTTGTTGAAGCCCTTATCAACCATTTTAATTTGCCAATGAGAACATTTGCTCAAGAGTGTATGTGTGTATACCTCGTTTATACTACAGGGTGTTTCAAAAAGAGTGAAGCGACTTTAAATGTTTATTTGCAAAGAAACAGAAACCTCAGTAACGAGAAAACAAACATTTCTTGAAAGCTTATGACATGGTATTTTCTATCACTGATTGCTTTTGCAGTAAGTCACTTCTTGAGTTAGTGAGAGCCCAAGTTCTGAAATTGGCATTTACGCAAAATCCTTGTAATTGACTTTCTCGATGTGTGGTTCTCCACAGTTCAGACAGGCATTGATCCTGACTCTAAAGTTCTGTCAAACTTTACTGTCAGTCTCATGTGGCACTGCCATGTCTCATGTGGCACTGTCTGACACCTTCTGCTTCACTGTTAATGGCATAGTTGAGATATGGAGCTAGAAATCCCAGGGAACAAATACCACGATAACACCACCAAACCCTGAAAAGGAAAACTGTATCGGTCAACAAAACCAAATAAATGGCAGGAAATCAAAGTTGTATCAATCTTTTTGAAAGACCCTGTGTATACCCATTGCCTTATGCTTGAATATTTCATAAGGCAATAAATATACATACTAGCAGGGTATGCTTAGCCTGGTGTGTTGGCGCAGTGGTTAGGGCAGCGGCTTGGGATCCAAAAGGTCCTGAGTTCAAGCCCCGTTGGGCCACTGAATTAATACACCAGGGGGTTGACTCAGCCTGTCATCCTTCCGAGGTCGGCGAAATGAGTACCAGTATACTGGGCCGGTGTATACCCCGGTTAAAATAGGTGTACCATATCCCTGTGTCGTAAGAGGCGACCAGGGTTGTGTCAGGAAGGGCATCCGGCGTAAAACATGTGCCAAATCACTATGCGGATCAGATGATCCGCTGTGGCGACCCCTAACGGGAGCAGCCGAAAGGAGAAGAAGACTAGCAGGGTATGCTTACACATTGCAAGCAATAACGAACCGTGCTTTCCCATTGTCTCAGGTCGCTCACGTGCATTTTTTTTTTCAATTCTTTGTATTTTCATTTACTGATGCTTTCTGAAGATTCTGTGATTTATTTTCCATTGTATCAGTGTCGATGTCCATTGGAACACAACATTTCAGCTTTCTATATCAACCGGAACGTACCGATCGTTAATACCAGACAGTGAGTCAATCAGTCCGTGGTTCGAAAGATATATACACATATATACTGTATATATATATATATATATATATATATATATATATATATATATATATTATAATACCAAGCTTGCACACTAAAACTCGGCTCACCGTCACACGATCCCGATGAAACTGCTGTGGCACTTAGCGGACATGCGGACAATGTTTGGGAAGTCTTGGCGTTCCATAGTACCACTTGCATTTTGCACAATGCGTATTTTTGTCATTCCCCGTGTACGGTCTGTCGTCTGCTACCAGCTATGTTGTACTGCTATCCCATGCATGTGCACGGGTATCGCTAGTATATATATATATATATATATATATATATATATATATATATATATATATATATATATATATATATATATATATATATATATATATATATACACACATATTACACACACATACAAAGTCGAGGCTCATGGTGGAGCGAGATAACAGAACAAAGGCAATAGTGGGGAGGAGGAGATTGGGACCATACTCTGTGCAGAGCTTTGGTGCGGCTTAAACAGTCTCCTTGCCTATTGGGCACAATCCTGGACAGGTCGCCACTCTGACACAGTATACTAGCATGCTGGCACTCATTTTGCTGACCCTGGAAGGATGACAGGCCAAGTTAACCCCACCTGGTATTAATTCAACAGCTGAGTGGGATTTGAACTCAGGACACTAGGATCCAAAACCCACCACCTTCACCATTAAGCCAACACCAGGCATAACCTAGAGAGGGGGAACACACCAACATCACGGTTCAGGTGCAAAATAGAGGGAGACTTTGACAAATAAGGGATGTGGGGAAGAATGAGTAGCACAGGACAAGATGGATACATGTGGTGGACAAGACGGATACAAAAGCAAATTCTCAGATTTCCATTGAAGGTTTACAAAAAAAAAATTTTACAAACATATTTGACAATTAAAAGAAACAAATTTCTCCAATTATGTGCAGGCTGGCAAAGCAGATGCTGCTACTTGCATAGATGGAGGAGTTTATGCTTCTCTTAATTGTAACTGTCCCTGCTACTTCTCCAGGTGTGCTTGTGGACCACAGACAGGATGGTGTGTGGCAGGATGCACAACCTGTTGGTCAGGATCTATATGACAATAGCCTGTGTGGCACATGATTCCTGGTCCCACACCAGTGAAGGAAATTATTTTTAATATCTGACCATTTCATGCCATCCCTGATGGGAGATGTCCATAGGTCATGACAGTATCATGGAGCACCAGCCAAAAGGGTCAGTGACACACGACATCAACCTAGACTTGGACAAAAGAAAGCCCTCATCATCAAGGAGGGAAATGGAACTGGAGGACAATGGGATTTTGAAAAGGAAAAAATTGTAAAGAAGATGGAGAAGAAAGAGTTTGATAAACAGAGGGAACGGCAGGAAGGGGACAAATAATGACGTCTGCATCAAAATGAAGACCACAAGAGTCGTGTCAAGAAGACAAAATCATAAGAACAAAAGACAAAGAGTGAGAGCAGCACAAGCAAGGCAAAGGCATGATCAGGATGGAGGATTCGCACGCCGAGAGCTCCGAGACCCGAAGGCGTGACGGGCCTGGCCGTGACACCAAGTGATTCCAGCTGCCCGCTGCGACCTGCCATTCCGGCAGCAAATTATTCCCGCTCCTCGGTGGGCCGTGGCGGTTAGCTGCAGTAAATTTCATCAATTAGCAATATTAAGCTCATCCGCAGGTTCAAAGTCTAATGATCCGAGTACACTCGAGATAATCGCTGATCAGGCCTGGAGATCGCTTAATGAATTTACAATGAGTGCGTCATTATTACCCCATTATCCTTAGCGCTCCCGCCCGCTCAGCGCAAAGTAATAAAACACAACAGCCATCATTTAATGTGGGCTAAATCTCCTCTGCCTTAATCTGAACAAAATTAATCTTTGTCACTTTTAACCAAAGTGGGTTTACACTTAATTTAGTGCATGAAAACATGGTTCACTTACTTTTTTCATTTAATTATGCCTGGAAACTCACTTCACATCCTAGGCACAGTGGCACTGCCTTAACAGACAAAGGACACATGCTGCAACTGGAAGGGATAGCAAGAAATATCGTAATAAATGAGCTGCAAGTGCAAGCTGTCCGGTGTACAGTGACAATATTTAAAAGAGTCCTTGGTGCAAAGATGCTTGGCTGGTATCATGGGAACACCTAATGATTCTCCTGTTGTTAATCTTGAAAACATATTCGGTCTTCAAAACATAAACCTTACTCGTAGAGTGAAGAAGGATAACTTGGGCCTTACACCATGCGAGGACCTTCCTTGTTCCACTTCCTGAGACGAACGACGACAGAGATTGCAACCGCCATGAGGAGCATTCTAAGGTGTCTTCTTCCAACCGTTTTATCATCTTTCTCAGACTCCTGTCTTGGTAACTTTCCTCATTATTTCAATGCCACCTGACTTACTGGCATAATCCAGAAACTTTATTTCTTGTCAAGATTCATCGTGAATGTCCTCCTTTTTTTTGTCCATATATTCTCATTCACTTGTTGCATTAATCACAAGTGCTTTTTCTTCATAATGCTACCGAGGTTCCTCCACAGCTGTAAAATATTATCAAGTAGTACCTCCATGAGAATCGCAATGGCACACACCCACATCAGTCGCAGGACCAGTTTCATTGTTTACTGGTGAGTCATCAGCAACAGCATAAACAGAATTGAGCAGCACCATGGCTCCCAAGCATGTACCATGTGTAATGCTCACAGCAATTAACATATAAAATACCTTATGACGCTTCTCTTTGTTGCTTTATGCAGCTTTCTTTGGTTATAGCTTAGGGGGGTTACTTATAAAGGCCCAAGCCACCTGGGGATAATTGGTTAGGTGAGAGCTGATTGCTTGTTCACTCAAATTATGGGTGAGAGATTTGATTGGGTCCATATATACACTGATGAGCCAAAACATTATGACCACCTGCCTAATATGCTGTTGGTCCTCCGTGTGCTACCAAAACAGTGCCGACCCGCCGAGGCATGGACTCTACAAGACCCCTGAAGGTGTCCTGTGGTATCTGGCACCAAAACATGAGCAGCAGATCCTTCAAGTCCTGTAAGTTGCAAGGGGGAGCCGCCGTGGATCTGACTTGTCGGTCTTGCACATCCCACAGATGCTCAATCGGATTGAGATTTGGAGAAGTTGGAGGCCAGAGTAACACCGTGAACACTTCATCATGTTCCTCAAACCATTCCCGATCAATGTGTGCAGTGGCAGGGCGCATTATCCTGCTTAAAAAGACCACTGCCATCAGGGAATACCATTGCCATGAAGCGGTGTACCTGGTCTGCAACAATGTTAAGGAAGGTGTCATGTGTCAAATTGACATCCACATGAATCGCCGGACCCAGGGGTTCCCAGCAGAACATTGCCCAGAGAATCACACTCCCTCCACCGGATTGTCATCTTCCCACAGTGCATCCTGGTGCAATCACTTCCCCAGGTAAACGGCGCACACGTACACAGCCATCCATGTGATCTAAAAAAAAACAGGACTCATCGGACCAGGTGATCTTCTTCTACTGCTCCAAGGTCCAGTTTTGACGCTCACATGCCCATTGTAGGCACTTTCAACGGTGGACAGGGGTCATCATGGGCACTCTAACTGCTCTGCGGCAACGCAATCCCATACGCAGCAGGGTGCGATGCACTGTGGATTGTGACACATTCCTCCCATGACCACCATTAAAATTTTCTGTGACTTGTGCCACAGTAGACCTTCTGTCGGTTCGGACCAGATGGGATAGCCTCCGTTGCCCTCGCGCATCGAGGAGCCTTGGGTGCCCAACACCCTGTCGCCGGTTTGTGGTTTGTCCCTCCTCGGACCACTGTCGGTAGGTACCCACCACTGCTGACAGAGAGCACCCCACAAGCCTTGCCGTTTCGGAGATGCTCTGATCCAGTTGTCTGGCCATAACAATTTGGCCCTTGTCAAAGTCACTCAGGTCTTCACTCCTGCCCATTTCTCCTGCATCCAACACATCAACTTCAACAACTGACTGTTCAATTGCTGTCGAATATATCTCACCCCTTGAGAGGTGCCACTGTAACAAGATAATCAATGATATTCACTTCACCTGTCAGTGGTCAAAAATGTTTTGGCTCATCAGTGTGTGTGTGTGTGTGTGTATATATATATATATATATATACACACACACATGTGTATATATATATATATATATATATACACACACATGTGTGTATATATATATATATATATATATATATATATATATACACACACATGTGTGTATATATATATATATATATATATATATATATATATATATATATATATATATATATATATGTGTGTGTGTATATATATATATATATATATACACACACACATATATATATATATATATACACACACATATATATATATATATATATACACACACATATATATATATATATATATATATATATATATATATATATACATATATATATATATATATATATATATATATATATATATACATATATATACATATATATATATATATATATATATATATATATATATATATATATATATATATATATATATATATATATATATATATATATATATATATATATATATATATATATATATATATATATATATATATATATACATATATATATATATATATATACATATATATATATATATATATATACATATATATATACATATATATATATATATATATATATATATATATATATATATACATATATATATATATACATATATATATACATATATATATATATACATACATATATACATACATATATACGTACATATATATATATATATATATATATACATACATATATATATATATATATACATATATATATATATATATATATATATATATATATATATATATATATATATATATATATATATACATATATATACATGACATATTGTATATGTATATATGCATATATGTCATGTATATATATGATGTCATGTACAACTGCCAACAACGTATCGCCCGGTCAGTTACGGTTAAACCCAAAATCATGATCATCGTTTTAGTGTGGAGGTGAGTACTGACAGTGTACTTGGGTCTTTTCCGGGTGGGTGCGGAATTGAGCACGTGCACATAAAAATCTGGCAACCCAACTTGAATTGAACAACAATGGCCGCTTGGAATTTGAACCGACAGAAATAGCCTTCGAGCCTTCAGTGCTTCAGTGAGCCTTGAGTCTACCGCTCCGTAAAAGTACTTCTTCAACCGTCTCACAAGTAAGAGTTCGATCGTGATGGCAGATGCCAATAACAACAAGGAATATGAAGACTCCTCAAGTCACTCCTCTGATGAAAATTCTGTTGCAAGCATCCCCCCCAAGTCCAAGTCCGAGCCTTGATCCTCACAGTGATATTGAACATCCTCATAAATCAATGGATAAAAATGATATAATATATTGTTTAAAATACATTTATGCTATCTGTCTTTTACCATATGTTGCCAGTGACGCCCGTCTAAGACGGGCACCTTTACTAGTTATATATATATATATATATATATATATATATATATATATATATATATATATATATATATATATATATATATATATATATATATATATATATATATATATATATATATATATATATATATATATATATATATATATATATATATATATATATATATATATATATATATATATATATATATATATATATATATATATATATATATATATATATATATATATATATATATATATATATATATATATATATATATATATATATATATATATATATATATATATATATATATATATATATATATATATATATATATATATATATATATATATATATATATTGTTACGGATCTGGAAACCATGTGCATTCAACATACAGGTCCCAAAAGTCAGTTATGTCGTTAAGTATGTGTGTAGTCAGATCCCCTTCCTGTTGTCTAGTGGGAGAATCAAAAGCGTGCGCTATGATTTCTTTTAGTTTGGTTATTACATCCAAAAAGCCATTTTACAACCATTCCATCCCCTATCACGATCCACTACACACCCGCTGTCTACAAGCACTCTGACTTGCTAAGGCAGGGTCTTGCAGCCGTTCCTTGCCACGTCCACCAACGTTCCTTCCACAAACATTGTAACTCTTGCACGACGGCCTGTGCAACATTGATACTGTTACTCGTCGAGTATGAACCCGCGTGGAAGACTTGCTGGGGTTTCCTGGTCGGGGCCAAGGCCCCGCCCTGGAAAGGTGGGCCGTAGGACCTGTCTAATCAGAGTCGGACAGCGAGGTGTGTTCACCAAGGCCCCTCCCCTCTGAGGGAGGTTGATAAATTCCTTAGCACTCTCTGAGGTTGGTTGGTCTTTTTGAGAGTTGAGGGAGTTATGAGAGGTTAGTAAGGGTTTTTGCTGTTACGAAGGGGTGGTTACGAGGGGCGATTACAAGGAGTGGTCACAGGAGGTCTACGTTGCTGTTACAAAGGAGTTTTTGCTGTTAAGAGGGTTGAGCAGAGGGCCATCGAGGTGGCGAACGTGTCTCTGCTGGCCCTCTACAAGGAAGGACAGAGCGACCCTGACTTCCCTCCGTGGACCCCGATTATTCGCCACCCGAGCTCCGCCACGAGCCTCGAATCCCCCACGTGCGACTGGGGACCGGACCAATGACCTTTGCCAGGTGCCACATCGCGGAGCATGCCCTCCCTCTGACGGTCAGGTACCCACTGAACTCTGACGCCCAGCTTGTCTCTCTCCACGGCTGCGAGGGTCCAATAAAGACTCTGGGTTTCTTTTCATTTTGTGTGTGTGTCTGCGTGTGGGCCCGTCTTATAAGTAGAAACTGTTTAAGTGTTTGAATCATTGTAAATCTCCCCTTGCTTTGTGTCTTTGTTTAAAGTTGTGCTTTGTGTCTCAATTTACTGGAAATAAATCATCACAGAAATGTTCTCAGTCCGTTTCCGTCCCTTCTTTAATTGGTCCAGCATGGTTCGGATCTGAATTTAGCCGGGTTTTTATACCCGATAATCCGTTCATTCCAGCCGGCACGGCTTTGGCAGTTTCCGCTCGGCTGCACCCGAACCGGAGTTGGTAGTCGGTCGTTGGAACTCTACCACAGTTGGTAGAGTGACCCGGTTCAAGCAAGACGTGCCGAGGGCGTGGTTTCCCTGGTCGTCGAAATCACATAGTTAATTCGGTAAATTGGTTATAGACGAATAGACGCTACGCTACGCGGTTGAAATATTGGCGACCACGGTCGGTTAAACGACCTTCCGGCTCGCGAAGTTATCCGAGCGACGGCCTGCAATTCCGGGGTGTTTGATGGGAGATGACGCAAGCTTTCCCCATCTAGTGGTTGTTCTCGCCACCGACCCTGGCTCGCAACAATATATATGTGAGGCGACCAGGGTTGCGTCAGGAAGGGCATCCGGCGTAAAACCTGTGCCAAATCAGTATGCGGATGATCCGCTGTGGCGATCCCTAACGGGAGCAGCCGAAAGAAGAAGAAGATATATATGTATGTAAACATATATATGTATGTATATATATATATATATATATATATATATATATATATATATATATATATATATATATATATATATATGAAAAAAAAGAAATAAAAAAAATTGAAAAACAGGGATTACATCTCAAAAAAAACTACCAAGCAAGGTAGGAATGACACCACATTACAATGCCACAACACAACACCACATTCCTTTTGGATTATCATCATGACATCTTTTGACATTTTACTTTTGTTGTGGGATTGTGATGGAACAACCTCAAAAGATATTGTGATGCTAAAACAGAAGAGGATTGTGATGTTGTATTGTGGAATCGTAATGTGGTGTCATTCGTCATTGTTATTCTTCTTCTTCATCCATCACATTCCCACAACAAAAGTAAAATGTCAAAATATGTCATGATGGTAATCCAAAAGGATTGTGGTGTTGTATCGTGGCATCGCAATATGGTGTCCTTCCTACCTTGTTTGGTTTTTTTGAGATTTCATCCTGTTTTTCCAAATATTTTTTTACCGTTTTCTTTTGTTGTTTCTGCATTTTTTTAAAGTAATAAAATACTGAATGTTTTATATATTTTGTTATTTTGGTTTGGATTAAATCCATCTATATTATTAAATTATTTTAATAATTGTTTCAGTTGATTTGGGGGATGGTTTGGATATGTATCGCTTTTGGAATGGTTCTGTCCATCTTCCCCCCTCCCACGATCCTGGCCTGGTTTGCTTGAGTCCACATTTACATTCAATTTTGTTTTCTAATAAAATGATTAATTTTTTTATATGTTTTAAAATTTGGGGTTGTTTGCACTAGCCCAGAGACAAAGTAATTGAAAGGCAAAGTTTTGCACCCGGTCTCCCGGGGTGCTCCCGGTCAGCAAAGAAAAGGCAAAGTCATTTTGGGCAAAGTTTTCCCCACATTGTAATCACCATCATGGCTTCAGCAGTTATTGAAGTAGGATGGGCTACAGGTTCACATTGCTTTGAGAAGGGAATAAGTAGAAGAAGAAGAATATGAAGTACAAATTGGTGTTTTAGCAATCTCTCATTGTGGTACTTTAGCGATGTATTCCGGCGTCTTTTTAAAGTCTTGCTCGTTCAGAAAACTCTCCAGAATAAAATGTATGGCTTTTAAATGCTTATGACTTCACTCAATAGTAGTTTTAAACATGTCATTCTGCACACATTTGAGTGGGCGGCCATTTTTTCCCCCATATCAACACCATTTATGCCTTCTCTTCGTTTGTTTATCATAAATAATCTCTTACAATGGCTTCAATTAATCAACTTTTAAAGTACTCTTTCTTTTTTCTTGTATACATGATTGTCGCTCATGAAAGAGCTGGAGCATTATGGAAAGGAACAAAATGGAAAGGAGGAAACAACAACAACAGCAGAGTAAAGGACTGTTAGTCACGCTTAATTGGACAACAGGAAAAATAACTTTGGTGTGTACACTCCACAGTCACATATTTGTCCTTACACCCTTTTGAAATTGTTTGAAATTTTGTTTCAAAAATTACTGAGTAGACCTTATTGTGTGGGAATTATGCACAACCATCCCTTTCTTTGTGGTGGGCTTGGGATCCTAGGATGCCGAGTTCAAATCACACTCGGATGTTGAATTAATACAAGGTGGGGTTGACTCTGCCTGTCATCCTTCCGAGGTCGGCAAAATGAGTGCTCGCATGCTGGTATCCTGTGTCGGAGTGGCGACCCGTCCAGGATTGTGCCCAATAGCCAAGGAGACTGCTTAGGCAGCACCAATGCTCTGCACAGAGTATGGGCCCAATGGATGGATGGATCCCTTTCTTCGGAGTAATTTGCTTTTACAGAAAATAGGAATTATTTTTTTTTTTTTTTTTTTTTTTTTGTATACCTTGGTCGAGGCTCGTATGAGAGCTAACACACAACTCACAGCAAGGAGGCATGAGACAAGAGGGGCGGGAGTGGAAGGGACAAATCATTGGGGAACAGACACAGGTGAACTGTGGAAGGGAGAGGGATGGGGATGGGACGGGGAACATGGCGAGGAGAAGATGGACATTACAGGGACTTTCAGGAAGGAAAGCAGGAGAATTGAAGGAAGTGGGCTTGGGTGGATTATCGGGGTAGAAAAGATCGAGGATTTGGATGGGGGAAGATAAGAGGTGGTGGTGAACAGCTGTTTTGAAAGCCTGGAGGGAAGAATGGGAAAGAATAGAGTGAGGAAGTTTATTCCAAAGGCGGGAAAAAAGAGGAATGAAAGAGTGAAGATGAGCAGTGATTCGTGATTTTGGTAGTTTTACCAGAAGGGGGTTGTTGGCGGACCTTGAGCGCCCTGTGGAAATGTGGTTGGGACAAATCGCAGAGAGAGCAGGGGGGGCAAGGCTGGAGAGGAGTCGGTAGAAGACAGAAAGACCACCGACCAACCTGCGGTGATTGAGTGAGAGGCCCAAAGACTCAGCTTCATTGCGGGAGATGCCAATGATCTTAAATGCCCTGGTTTCGACAGCGTGAAGTCGAGAAAGGTGGGAGGCAGGAGCACCAGCCCAGAGGGGAGAGCAGTACTCCATCAGGCTACGGACAAAAGCTTTGTAAGTGGTCAGGAGCTCAAGAGGGCCGAGGGAGGACTTTGCACGACGGAGGATTCCCAGTCGGCGACTGGCTTTTGAGACAAGGTTGGAAATGTGACTTTCCCAGGAAAGGTCATGGCAGATAGTGAGACCCAGAAGCTTGAAAGAAAAGACTTCTTCCAGAGGATTGTTGAGAAAGTGGATGGGGGGGTTTTCTAAACGGTCCTTTCGAAGAGACATAGTGAGAGTGTGAGATTTGTCTGGATTGAAAGACATGTTCCACGTGTTGGACCAGTTTGTGATTTTATCCAGATCTGCAGTGAGCGAAGAAGCTGCTGCTTGCCGGTCTGAGGGATGACAGATGGTACGGCAGAGGGTGGAGTCATCGGCAAAGAGAAATAGAGGATTTTCCAGAGAGTCCGAGAGATCATTGATGAAAACCAGAAAAAGAACAGGGCCCAGAACACTACCTTGAGGAACTCCAGCCTGCACAGGAAGAGGGGATGAAAGAACTAAATTGTGTTTGTTGTGTTTGTTCTTGTTGTTGTGTTTGTTCTCAAATAATTGTGTTTGTTCTCAAATGAGTAGGTGTTATAAGTGGGTGAATTCCAAACGTAAAAAAACAAAGGAAGGCACATTTGGGGTCTGCCTCGCAGGCTTGTAAGACGTTGGTCATTGTAAAGCCTGCAATGTTGGTGTGAGAAACTCCTGAGGTCATCTTGAAGACTCAAGAGCTCAGTGGCCTGTCACTGTGTTCATGATGAGGTCCTTGGGTTTGAGTCCTGGGTTGTCAGGTTTTTTTTTTTCACACTAGCCCCATGTAGGAATTTATTCTTGTTTTTTTTTGTTTTGTTTTGTTTTTCCAACTTCCTGCAATGTCCAAAACATCCTGCATTATATACGAATAAACATCCATGTTTAGGTTCTGTATGTTATAGCCCAATTTATTTGATTTGTTTAAACCAGGTTCCTACACACATGCATATCTAATAAATTAAATTTTATAAAAAGTCACTTTTGGTAATATGGTCTTTATAGCTGAAAAGCTCTGTTTTTCGATTATCTTGTCACCTCTGTAATAATATACCCATAATATAGGCATCATATTGGGAACAATCAGCAATGCTGCTTTGGCACTGACACTGTGTCATGTTCCAAGGGTGTCTCTCTGCAGAGTGACAGAGAGAAAGAGATAAAGACAGAAAGAGAGAATGCATCAGTCACCAATAGTACCGAAAATCAGAGAAAAGGAAACTGTGAATACAAGAAATAGAATAAAACAAAATGGTAAAATTAAACCACAAAAACGTGGTCAGACAAAGGAACAACAAATAAATTACCAAAACCATGAAATCAGAGAAATCCAGTCGTGGGATTGGCCATGGAATTGGCACAAAACCAGATGCTGCATTGAGATTGTGTGTAAGTGAGACACTGATAGCGATATGGTGCTGGGCAGCTTCAACTGCCATGCCCTGCACTGAAACCCACTCCTGGACATATCGTATGATGAGGCCTGCCATTTGGCCTGTTTTTTGCTCCAACACACTGGCACTTGCTCTTTGCAGCTGGATGTTCAGCTGCATATGGCATAATATAAGGAACTCTGCCAGATTGGGCTATCCAAGTGGGTCTCCGGAACATTGGGATAGTCTGTGCAAGAAGGTTTCTGCCATCTGGCCCCATCTCTCAAAGTGTTCCAAAACCAAAGGTGTGACTCGTTGAAATGAACCACCTGGCAGATTCTCTCCTGCGTAGTTGATCCCTTTGCCTCCTCCTGCTTTTTTGCCGGATGACCGGGTTTGTTGCAGCCCGCCTCCTGGTGTGTTGCCTGAGTGATTGTGCCAGGGAAATGTCCACATGCACATCATTTTCAGCCTCTTTATAGTACAATGTGATGTGAGGGCGGTTGTCAGATCTGTATAAGTGGTGAGGTTCTTTCATGGTGGTAGAGTTTACCCCATCAGGCACTCACATCATGTGGACACCATCTTGTAGTATACTGAGACCCCCCCTCTTCCCACACCCATCAGTTTTGCAGCTCAGGAGGTAGTAAATATTCATCATTGTCCTCGGATGGGTTGTGGTGGAGCCCTCCACAGTTGCAATTGCAGGAACCTACATGCTGAAAATGGCATTGACAGGCCAAACCTCAAAGCAGAGACGAGGAAAACTTGTTTGTCATTGTCAATATAGTTTGTAGGCAGCATGTGGGTTAGCCTGAGTTTTGGGCTCGTAGGATGGCTTCGACTTAGAGGTACGCACTCTTGCCTCCAAGCTGTCTAGCCTGGGTTTGAATCTTGGCCCACCTATAAACTGTCATCCTGGTGTTTCACATGCAAGGTGATTTATCAATGTGTGTGCCGTCCCTCGGATGGACGTTAAACAGGTGTCCCTTCTGCCAGTATTAGTTGGTGGACGTTAAAAATCCCATGGTGTCCTTCGCAAAGATTAAGTGAGCTATCGCCGGCACCCTGGCCAAGTTCCAAATTCCTTCTCTCACCTCAAGAGGGCATTGCCTCAGCAGCACATCTGTGCCCTAAGCCAATTATGCTACCTCACAGTCTTGTACTGCATATGAATGAAAAAGAAGCATCAGTTCTTGCAGGTCACGACGGTGCCTCGATTCAGTGGCCCCTGCAGGTGAGAGCAGGAATTCAGAATTTTGTCAGGGTGCTGGCGACAGCTAGCTTACTCTTTGCTAAGGACACAGTGGGATCTTTAAATTGCACCAACTAATGCTGGTAGATGGGACGGCCGAAATTTGTTGTTTGTCAGGAAAAGCTGTTCTGTGGTGGGCACTACCTCTATCCAAGCCCCTAATCCACATCTAGAGTAGGACAGTATTTAAGCCCTGACCTCTGTGGTTAGCTTTGAGATCAGCTGTTGGTGGATACTGCCCTCAAAACATTCTGTTAAGTGTTGTTGGAGTTTCATTGGCTCCTCCATTCAACGCTGAATCTATGAGGCATCCATCTGGAGTGTCTGTGTGGTGGGGTTTGAAGTAGTAATTGGATCTTTGGTGACTGGTCTCTGTGGGTTGATTGGGAGTGTCATCGCAAGCTGACAAAGTCAAAGGCAGAGGATGTTTTAAGATGAACGCAAGTGTTCCAAAACAAGTTCAGCATCGGTTGCTTTTCGACGAGGCCCATTTTCATACGCTGTCATATAAGCTAGGTTAGAATGTGAGAGAGAGAGAGACAGAGACAATAAAAAATACAGTGGAGCTATCAGAGTTATTAAAGATAATTTACCAGGATATGCTTTCCAAAATGAACAATCGATTCCAGAAGGACATTAATAATTGCTTCAACTTATTGACTGTCTGATTCAGTGGACATCTGGTTCATCAGCCGGGAACTGTTCGCCATTGAGATTTCGACCCTTCAATCACAGAACCTCTCTGAATAGTAGGTCCACAACATTGATTGTGTACAAAGGTCATCCAATCAGTCGGGGGGTTGGGTGAAGGGCAAGAGGGAGAGAAAGCAAAAGAGAAAGGAAGAAAAGAGAAGGAGAGAGTCAACTGCGCTAAATTGGCACGACACGCCAGGCTGTCTGGGGATGGCGCGACAAGGCGAAAGGGCGCAATTACCTGGCCTGATGTGCCATCATCACGAGGGAGTGTGAAAACCAAGGCATTATCCGTTTGAAAAGAGAGGGAATGAGGAATTCATGGCTTGTGGCATGGTGGAATGCGATTTCATCTTAATACTCATGAATATTTTACATTTCTTTCCAAGGAGAGATCTCTTTATAAAAAAAATATTGAATTCATCATTGTCAGTGCCAGACGCTTTATGCCATGGCTTGTTTACAGAGCCTGGTAGATTACAGCCTATTATGGAAAGCTTTTTGATAATAACATGAAAATATTCTGAAAAGATTCAATCATCGCTGTATCAAGCTCTGCGGTGCCGACGTGTTGTTAAAGAACATGTCGCAAAACCTTGAGGGTATATTTGCACATGATGCATTTTCGAGCTGTGGTTACCATGAAAAAGCCTCGATGAGCTTTGTATTCTTGCTCCTGCTCAGGAAATGTTTCATTGATCTACTTTTTAAATTTCGTGTTTCAAATGGAACTTCACTTCTGCAGTTTTCCTTCTTATGTCCACAAACTATCTCATGCTTCCAACTTAAAACTTTACTATTAATTGCTCAAAGACAATCATATGGTAATGGCACTACAGAGAAAGAAGGTGAGGGCTTAGGGGTGGGGGGACTGAACCTGCACTCATCTAGTGCAAATGTGTCAAGAGCACTTCACATTGTTCATGGATGTTAAGCTAAATAAATTAATGAAGCTATGAACTCCGTGTCAATTTAGTTTGAAATTATTCTTGAGCATTGATACGTACACATAATGTCGTAGAAAGTTGCTCATATCGATCAGTCAGTAAGTAAGCATGTAAAATGACTAAAGTATTGTCGCTTGGAAGGCTCCTACACAAAACCACAGGATTTGGGGTGGGAAACGCACACGCCAAGATTATTCACCTTGAGGATAGCCGGCTTGAGGCCGAATTTGACAGGAAACACTATGAGCCGGTATTGACATGTCAAAATGTGCTCGTAAGCCTGGTGTTGGCTTCATGGTTAGGGTGGCGGCTTGGGGTCCTAGGGTCCTGAGTTCAAGCCCCGTCGGCCACTGAATTAATACACCAGGGGGTTGACTCAGCCCGTCATCCTTCCGAGGTCGGCGAAATTAGTACCAGTGTGTACTGGTAGAGGGGCACTGCATCAACGACACAGTCGTGCTTCCAAGAAATGATACCTATCCCGGCAGCTAAGCTGCCATACGCAAGAAGAAGATGTGCTCGTTATTAGGATTATGATTATCCCAATTTAATCCTCCAGAGATTACCAATTGCACCAGAGTGGGTTGTCAGGGAAAGAAGGTGGGAAAATACGCACACAAGCCTTGGGGAAATAAATACACACACTAATTAGCACAAGACAACACAAACGGAAATCCCCACATGATGACACCATGATAAATGGATACACTTGATAATACAGGGAAAGAACTCAAAACCTCCTGAGGGCCCACACACGTAAAGTCCATGCACTCAAAACCAGGCTAGATTGAAAGCGGCTCGATGGTAGAAAGTCCCAGTTTCCCACAGGAGCCGCAGCTCGCACAGCCAGACATGCAGCCAACAGGAGAGCGTCTGTATCTGGTCTATCTCTGTCTTTCTCTATCCTTGATTCCAGACAGCTGCAAGCGTGTCCCCTTATCCACTTCATCAACATCAGCCTTCCTCACCAATCACAGACTTCCCCACGCCAAGCGACAGTGTCGCAACGCAATCAGGGGTACTGACTCTGTCCCAATCGGTGCTGTGGATGTCAAGCAACACATTGCTAAGCTCGTTACCAATCAGGAGTGGCTGTGTGGGAGGGCGGAGCTTCTTCCTCTTCTCCAAGGTGTGAGAGGAGGGGGAAAATGGGTTAGTGCACCATGGTGTGGACTGTGACAGGTTTTCATTCTGCTGGCTCCTTATCTCAGTAAGACACAAGAGAATGAAGGGACAAGAATCTTTCACTCTTTCATTCCTCTTTTCCCCCGCCTTTGGAATGAACTCCCTTTCTCTATTCAATCCCATTCTTCCCTCCAGGCCTTCAAAACAGCTGTTCACCACCACCTCTTATCATCCCCCATCCAAATCCTCGATCTTTTCTACCCCCGTTAATCCACCCCAAGCCCACCTCCTTCAAATTCCCTGCTTTCCTTCCTGAAAGTGCCTGTAATGTCCATCTTGTATTCCCCATGTTCCCCGCCCAATTGCTCTCCCTTCCACTGATCTCCTAATGTCTCTGTTCCCCAGTGTTTTATCCTTCCCACTCCTGCCCCTCTTGTCTCATGCCCCCCTTGCTGTGCGTTGTGTGTTAGCTCTCATATGAGCCTCGACAAAGTATACAAAAAAAAAGAAATAAAGACCTTGTATTCCCCATGTTCCCCACCTAATCCCTCTCCCTTCCACTGATCTCTTAATGTCTCTGTTCCCCAGTGTTTTGTCCTTCCCACTCCCTCCCCTCTTGTCTCATGCCCCCCCCCCTGCTGTGCGTTGCGTGTTAGCTCTCATATGAGCCTCGACAAGGTATACAAAAAAACATAAATAAAGACACCTTAAACTTTCTATATATTAAAGGTTACAATACCGACTTCCAGCAGCACACAAATAAACAGGACTTATCCCTATCCACATGTCCTTAATACAAGAAAGAAAATTCCTATAACTTATGCAAACACGGGGATCTATACCTCAATGGGAATTATCATGGGATGTCCTTATTGGCTCCCATAATCATAATTTTGTGCCTGCACAAACAGTCGAGTGTAAGAGAATTACAATGTTATTTTTTTCGAGTTTTCTCGTCATTATAACTATTATTACAGTACTAGTAGGCCAACACCTCAAGGAAACCCACGGGCATAATCATGTATGTCATTTGGACATATAGAGTTAGATGCTGCGCGTAGAGTTTTCCAAAATGGGTACTGGCAGTTCATCAGACCCAGAAATGATGTAATGTAAACAATTTATCAATTTATTTACTTCACATAATATTTGAATACATGTCCATGTGCATGTGAAATCACGTTTATGTGATACATGGCACATGTGAAATACAGTTTAACATATATATATATATATATTTTGCACATGATTCAGCCTTGAAATCTCGGGTGAAATCTGAAATTGCGTGCAACAACCTTCTCGTTTTTCGCCGGTGTTTTTCGTAAAACGCCGTCAAAAGGACACGTTGGAGTTTTTATTATTTTTAAAGATTTCAAATATTAATCATGGCTATTTTCTTTCCTCTGCATGGGTTGTAATGAAAATGTACCTTTCTTTTCTGATAGACAATGCGTTGTACAATTTCAAATGTACATAAATTCAGAAGTCCTCTTGAGTGTACGAAATTAATTGAAACGATTTTCGTTTATTTAAAGAAACACAAAATGTTTCTACCTTTCAAGAAAAAATAAAACATTTTAATCAAAATGGCTGAAAATTCTGGTACCCCAGCAGTACCTCATAACATAAAATATCACATTCTTCCTTGGCCCATAAGACCAGCTTAATTTTTTGATGCCAGATTGTTTTCCAGATGTCAGATTGTTTTGATGCCAGATTGTTTTTGATGCTAGATTCTGGCCATCCCAGAATCCCTAATTTTAAATCATAAAATAATTATGAAAATTATTCTTCACCATTTAGAGATACGGCCAAAAACTCTACACAGCATGATATTTCAAAAATTTGTGGACGTATGACACAATTTGGTGGATGAGTTGGGTAGGTGACAAGAACAAGCTGATTATATTTTGGTTAAGGTCCGAATGCAGAACTGGCCTATCTGTGGGATACAAAACGTAAACTATACAGCCTAGTCGAGGAATGCGCTGTACCCAGTGCCATTCTCATCGATGCTGTTATGAAAGCATGAGCTGCCGAGGTCATCAGCTGAACATTGATCATGACTGAGGTTTCAACTTTCCCAACTCAGAATCTCTCCAGATTCATTGGTAGATCCACAGAACCAAATGCAACTATGTGCAACCTTCCACCAGGAAATGTATACTGAAAACAATCTGGCATCAAAACCAGTCACAGACTGTTCATTCATTCCTTGGCCTTTGTCTGTAGCTCCATCGTCCAAGTCATTCCTTGAAAAAAACCAGAGCGACTCACAGTTTACAAGGCTTTTTTGTGTAGCTCAATAGACTACTGCTCTCCCTTATGGGCTGGCACTCCAGCATCACATCTGTCTCTCTATGGATTTTGCAGAAGATCTCAACATTATTGGCATCTCTCAGGATGAGGTCAAAACACATCTGTTGCTCTCACATCTCAAGCAGGTTGGTGGCCTCTCTGTTTTATTATTTATAGCGCCTCTACTCCAGTGTAGGGCACAGGAAAATGGAAGTGCGACTCCTTCTACTATCTCAGCTCTCCAAAATTTGTCACCAAATCAAGGTCATGTGTTCTTTCAGCAACCTCTTGCTGGATAAGCATCCAAAAATCCAGGTTGACCCCACACCTCAACTCTTTTATTCCTCACTTCTCTCATATGTGAAACTGCTCTCCAGGTGCTGTGGTATCCCTTTCTCTCCTTCAGTGCTTCAGGCAGGCAGTACATCACCTTCTCATGTTCACAATTTTTATTCACCTCATTAACCCACTCTTGCATAGAAAAGGTGCTAAAACAGATCCCTGCAACGACAGACCAATCAGCCTGTTCCCAATCATCACCAATGTCATGGAATCCGTCATTGCTTACAACATGAAATCCTTGCTCTTCTCCAATGGCTTGATTTCCAATCATGGACTCAGACCAGGTCACTCTACACTGCAAGTGCTGTTTCTGCTTTCCAAAAATTGGATGGAAGTCCGCAATACCAGACATGAGATCAGAGCCATCTCTGAGACATATCACGAGCTTATGATATGGTCTGGCATCCCGCACTGCTTACCAAACTCTCTTCTTATGGTATCCAAGGCAATCTCCACTCTTGGCTTGCAGACTTCCTCTCCTGTCGCAGTAAACACGTGGCTCTTCATGGAATTCTCTCATCTCCTCTTCCTGCCCAGGCTCGAGTTCCTCAAGGCATTGTTCTGGGCCCTGTTCTTTTTCTAGTTTTCATCAATGATCTCTCCGACTCTTGGGAAAATGCTCTATCTCTTTGCTGATGACTCCACCCTCTGCCGTACCCTCTCTCATCCCTCAGATCGGCAGGCAGCAGCTTCTTCAATCTCTGCAGACCTGGATAAAATGACAAGCTGGTCCAACATGTGGAACATGTCCTTCAATCCTGACAAATTTCACACTCTCACGATATCTCTCAGAAAGGACCGTCTGGAAAAGGACTGTATTGTTTGTTTTGTGCTTTCCTCTCCCACCCTTCTTGACTCCTGCTCCCTTTGTTATATATTCTGTGTTTCCTCTTTTGCCAGCCTCGACAATGTGTGTGTGTGTATATATATATATATATATATATATATATATATATATATATATATATATATATATATATATATATATATATATATATATATATATATATATATATACAGTAGTTGCGAATTCTGGCCCGTCCGGCGTGCGATCGGCCACATAACTCAAATGGCGGCCGCTTTGCCCACCGAAACGGACAATTCAGTCGTGACTCTCCTCGGACTACCGCCAGAAACCAGTCACGGGTGGGGGTTTAACCGCACCACCACCCAGTCCGCAGTCCACCCGCGCGAGATAGGGTAAATCGCCGAAAGTCGATATACCTATGGTACTCGCACGGGTGATCTGCCGAGGGATGGGACCACGCCACAGGCCGACTCCGGACACGAACTGCTTAAGCGGTTCGTTCCGTATTACAGGGATAGCCGAGCGGAGTTATCGTCGGCCTTGACGGTTCCGATTAATTACTGGGTGTTTTTAAAACCCACTATTAATCCCTTACGTGATGCAAGATGGAGATTCAACAAAGGAAAGAACGCAGCGAAACGGGGAACAATTGGACAAGCACACTTTTATTTCACACACACCAGGACGTATATACAGCCATGCAGTAATGCACATATAAAAGCAAGGACACAACGCAGAGCTACAACCGAATATAATTATTACACATTGACACTTAAACAGTTCTACTAGACCAGACTGGCACCACACACACACATTTACACCAAACCCCAAAAGAAAATGGAAGTGCGACTTCCCTGAGCGTGTCGAGTCCTTCCTTTGCGACCGCAACTCCGAGCCCTCCGGCGTGGTCCGCGAGCTCGTTCCGCGCGTCGCTCGTGTGGTCCGCTCGACAGTAGGGACGGGATTTTGGGGAAACGGACGGGGTTTGTTCGGCGCTATTTTCCGCGCTCACTCCCGGGGTCCCAGGGCTCGCGCGAGGATCAAAGAAGCAAGGCCAAACGATGACAAGACGAACCCATAGGAACAAGAACCGGACTGGAACAAGAACCCGACAAGAAGCCCCCAAACCCTCCTCATCCGTTCCTTTTGTAGCGCGGGGCCCCGCCCTTTGCCCCGCCCCGTTTCTGGCTCCACCTCCCTTCTGGAAGCTTCCCAAAAAGGGGCGTGCCCTCTTGTTCCCCCCTCCCTGCACCGTGTGGAGGGCGAGGAAAGTCAGTGTTGGCTCGGGGCCAGGGAATTATTCCCCCAAAATCAGGCCCCCACCTTTTTCACCTTTGATCTCTGGCCCAAATCGCACCTCCCCCATGCCAAAGCGCGGGAAAAGCAGAAGGGAAAATCCCACAGGCGTTGTTGGTTTTCTTCCCCCTGCGCCGTACAACGAGGGAAGAAAGATTCGGGCGGGAGATGCCCCTTCGCACCCCGGCCGCCGCTGCCACTCTGCCCCTCCCATCCGTCCCGCGGAGATCGTGACCGCACGGTGCTCGTTGAATGGCGAGTGGCGAAGATGTGGTAGCGTAGTTGTGGAAGGTGGCGTCATGTAGTGAATGGCGTGATCGTTGAGATGTTGGTTGTGGCGATGTTCGTTGTTGTTCTTGCACCAAATTAACAATAGCCAAAGAAAAACGGCTAACTCAAAGCGTCGCAGCCCGGATGAATCACACATATTCCCTCTATACAACGGGTTTGGGCTAACTACACATGAACTGACCGATATATCTCACCTGAGGACCCTTTATGGTGTAATGCGAATTTCCACAACCGTAACAATATAGATATATATGTATATATGTTGTTCGTCTTTTGGCTGCTCCCGTTAGGGGTCGCCACAGCGGATCATCCGTTATGATCCGCATACTGATTTGGCACAGGTTTTACGCCGGATGCCCTTCCTGACGCAACCCTGGTCGCCTCTTACGACACAGGGATATGGATTGGGTTTCGCAATGATTCCAGGCTGCCCTACATCCTCTCATAGCGTGGCCCAGTGCAGAGTACCAGTCCTCAAGCGATCCTCCAAGCCAAGCATCCGAGTAGCCGGATTACAGGTGCACGCCACTACGCCCGGTCATATATATGTACAGTAATCCCCGCTATATCGCGGTTCACCTATCGCACCCCCGGTTCATCGCGGGTTTTCCTCTGGAACCTAACTAATTTTTTCTGCGGATTCCCCCGGTATATCGCGGTAATAATATATAAAATATAAATTATTTAAGCAATAAATTATAACGTGTGGCGCTCGACCAGTCACACAACGCACGAGACAAAGTTTCGCTTGTGAACTTCGATTATTTTCTACGTTTTTTCTCCAAGCCCTACGATGCCGCTCAAACGCCCTGCACCTTATAAGGCTTCTGGCAAGGAACCGAAGCGCCAGAGGAAGGTCCTGACGCACCAGGAGAAGGTTAAGGTGCTCGATATGCTTCGGGAAGGAAAAAGGTTTGCTGCGGTTGGATGAGCACTGCCAAACCGACCAGACCAGACGAGTCGATCTCCGGCACCTCAAACCCAATCACTGCCAAACTGACCAGACCAGACGAGTTGATCTCCGGCACCTCGAACCCGATCACTGCCAAGGCGACCAGACCAGACGAGTCGATCTCCAGCACCTCAAATCCGATCACTGCCAAGCCGACCAGACCAGACGAGTCGATTTTTTTTGGGAGGCATCCATTCATCGCGGATTTTCACTTCTTGAGGGGGGGGGGGGGGTTGGAAGGTAACCCCGGCGACAAATGGGGGATGACTGTATATATATATATATATATATATATATATATATATATATATATATATATATATATATATATATATATATATATACACATACATATTGATGTGGGCCGGGGGTCGGGTGATAAGACCACCAGAGGGGAAGCTATCTCAGGTTCCCACCAGACTCTCCGGAATCACAGGCCTTCACACACGGATAACTCTGTAACGCGTCGGGTCGCTAATCGACCGTGAATGCCAATAACTCAACCACATGACTTCGGATCCTCTGTCTAATGAATACCCGTTACCTAATAGTCACGTGATTTAATTACCGGGGGACATGCCCTTGGTAAGCCTTGTTCAAACTGGATCACCTTACCGGATCAGATGCAGCGGAGCTTAACTGCCCAAGGACATATCGCCTAGAAAAACAGATCGTTGGGCGATAATGTCCCAGCTCGGCTCGGATATGTACCATGCTGGACCAATGAAGGAAACGAGCTGGGAACATTTGTACACAAGCATTTATTTACAATTAGTGAGGAAAGGTATGTGGCACAGTGAATGGGGTTTATTGATACGTACAGCAAGGATAGCAAGGAATTTGTGGGGTGTGACAAAAGGCAAGCAATTTACAAAAGCAGACAGAGCAGACTTATCCCATTAGAACTTCTACAATCTTAACTTATGCTACGACAGGCGCCCTCACATACATATACACACACACACACACACACACACACACACACACACACACACACACACACACACACACACACACACACACACACACACACACACACACACACACACACACACACACACACACACACACACACACACACACACACACACACACACACACACACACACACACACACACACACGAGGAAGATTAGATAGCCAGAAAGAAAGAGAGCAGAGGAGGACTACTGGCTTCGCAATACATGGCGTGTTCGGCTGACCGCGCAACCCAATATGCTCCAGGGGTTGCTTCGCTTGAGCGATCCCACCTTAAGAGTCTGCATGTTATCTCCTGCTGAGTCGCTTTGCTGGGGCTCGTGGAAACGTCTGCTCCGCACTGGTCCCAGAAGCCAATTTCCAATGGCATCTCACCTTGCTCACCCCCTCGCTCTCCAAACTTCACCAATTTGACCACCAACACTTCCCACATACGGGAAAAATATTCCCACACCCCCTCGTACCTCTGCATCACTACAATTCGCCACTAAACAGAGGTGTGCTGCACAACTCAGGCTGTACTCGGACTGTGTCATGCGGGGACGAGCAACAGACGTTAACACCAACCGCATCTCACCGAGAATGGCCCGGGTGAGCACACGGGATTGATACAACCCTTATACACTATGTTGGGTCGGGAGCTCTGGGCCGTTTCTCGCCCGATGTGCGAATGAGCGCTTTTGGCCCCAGGAGTCTGGCAGGGCATGGCTGGGGCCAATGTGGCCCAATAAAGAAGCAGAATTTGGTTCACAGCAACTGTCACCCCACCCTTCGCTTATAAAAGGTGGATCGTGGACCTGCTCATTCTTTTTTTCACCTCTCTTCGTTGCCACCTTCTTCTCTGCTCATCTGGGCTCCTTGTTGCCTCTGCCCTTCGCTGGCTCTTCACTCGCTGTTGGTGTGTGACTGAGACATGCTTATTCCTGAGGACCAGTGCGGAGCACATGTTGCCACGAGCCCCGGCAAAGTGACTAAGCAGGAGATCATGTGCCAACTCTCGAGGTGGGAACGCTCAAGCGGAGCATCCCACAGCAGTACACGCAACACGAGCAGACCTATGCATGACTAGGTTAGGGATCTGTCGCCTCACGCATCTTCTCTCCTCTCCTCTCTCTCTTTCCACCCCTCTATCCCGTCCCCATTGGATGCACAAAAGAGCATCATTACTGACTCGCAATTCGATTTGACTCTTGCATGACACTACACCCCCCATATTGCCCTACACCACACCTCCCACTCCCACACCTTTGACATCAGTATTTCTCCCTCATACCTCCCCCAAAGCGTACTGGGTTGTATTGGTCGGCCAACCGTGCCCGCTATTGCAAGGCTGTTTGTCCTCATCTGCTCTCTTTCTTTCTGGCTATCTAATCTTCCTGGGGTTTGTGTGTGTGTGTGTGTGTGTGTGTGTGTGTGTGTGTGTGTTTGTGTGTGTGTGTGTGTGTATGTTATGGCACCTGTCGTAGCACAAGTTAAGATTGTAGAAGTGATTATGGGATGTCTGGTCTATGTCTGCTTTTCTAAATTGCTTGCCTTTTGTCGCACCCCAAAATTCCTTACTATCCCTGCTGTACATATGAATAAACCCAATTAATTTACTGTGCCACATACCTTTCCTCACTTGATTGTAAATAAATGCTTGTGTCGAAATGTTCCCAACTCGTTTTCGTCTTTTCCTTCATTGGTCCAGCACGGTTCGTTTGCTTGCCGAGCCAGGACGTTATTCCCGAAAGATCTGTTTTTCAAGCCGGTACGTCCTTGGGCAGTTACGCTCGGCTGCATCTGATCCGGTCAGGTGGTCCAGTTTGAACAAGCCATACAGAGGGCATGTACCCTGGTAATTAAACCACATGACCTTTAGGTAAACGGTATCAGACGGAGGACCCAAAGTCACGTGGTCGAGTTATTGGCGTTCATGGTCGATTAGCAACCCGCCGTGTCACGAAGTTGTCCACGTGCTACGGCCTGCGATTCTGGAGAGTCTGGTGGGAATCCGAGGTAGCTTCCTCCCTCGTTGTCTTCTCGCCCCCGACCCCAGGTTCGCAACAATATATATAAACCCTTTCTAACTGAATCTTCTTCCTTGCGGTTATTGTTTCCTCACCTCCCTACCCCCCTTTCCCTTATCTCTATTTCTGTTCATTCATTTCCTCGATTATTGTGTGTAACTGTTGCCCCACTTGCTTTATTGATTTTTTAAGGCTCTGTCACCTCGCTCTTCCATGAGTCTCAATCTTGTACATATATAAAATATATAAATACATACCATGGTGCTTCTTGGACCGATTATCTTGTTCTGAGAGTATTTTGAATTGGTGTGTTAAAAAAGGGACGAACAGGTTTTTATGATTTGGGGTCCACATATGCGGTTCTTAAGTATGCAATGATGGCAGCAACGGCACTGAATGTGATTGAAAGATCTTTTGATTTGAATAAACATTATGCAAATGAAGTGATCCGATGTTTGAGTTGGAAGTTAGTGATAGTACAAAATTTAAAAAAATTATATTTATTTTTTAATGAAAAATGAAAACCAGAAGGTTTTTTTCAGACCATGTGGTCTGGACTCTTGGATTATGGAGCTGTAAACCTTACTCATGTGCTTCACTCGAGGAATAAACCTCCACCAGCTGTTCATGTGCTTGGAAGAAACATCGCAAGAATGCGAAAGTTGCTTGAAACGAATGTACCTAAATCACATTACGACACATTAACGTTGAAGTAATCTTCATCCTTGTTCAACATAACAGGTTAAAATGTGTTTTATCAGAGCCCCATACAATTTAGGGCTTCTCGATTGTTTCGTTTATTCTTTTGCCTTTAAATTTTAATGACGGCAATGTTTTAATGACCAAATAATGCAGAGTCAAAAGGTGTTTGTATGAGGAATCTGATGGGGTCGGTCATGATTAAAGGGAGGGATATGAGTGGTGCGTGCATGACGCATACTGGGGAATGTATGAAGTGCTCAAAATGCCATCATATTTGTGTATGTAATAAATAGACAGTCCCTGAGGACGAATGCAATTACTCAAATATTGTTGTAGCAAACTCGACGCTCTCCATTACTTTCAAAATCTTATAATGGCGAAATTTTTTAACGACTTTTTGCTAATGCCGCTGATCAGACACACAACACGTGCTCAAATATGTCTCTTTTTTATTGCACAAAGTGCAGTTCCCATCTTCCCTTCTGTTTTCCTCCAAGGGAGGTTGCTGCTGTTGCCTAAACAAGATATGTGTAGTGCCATACAAAGAATCTGCCCAATGTTTTTCTCCCATGTGAATGGTTTCAGGGGGGTTTTTTGTATACATTGTCGAGGCTCGTATGAGAGCTAACACACAACGCGCAGCAAGGGGGGGGGGCATGAGACGATAGGGGCGAGAGAGAGGGAAGGACAAAACAGTAGGGAACAGAGACATTAGGAGATCTGTGGAAGGGAGAGGGATGGGACACGGGGTAAACAGTTCTCTAGAAAAAAGCACCCAAATGCATCTGGTGCACTGCAGCCATGGCATCCTGTTCTCTTCCTCTTCTTTGTTTCACTTCAGCTTCAATCAGCCTCCACATCACTCTGTTCGACAACTTCCTTGATCTCCAACCAAAGGCTTGCTTGCTTGCTTCCCAGATTGCACTGCATCCAAAATATCCTTTAAAGTCTCATTTTGCATTCCACCTCACGTACTGCCCGTCGACATGATGTTCCACTTCTTACTTCATCTTACTTTGACCTTCGACTGATTTACAGCAGAACACTAGAAACATGCACCAAAGTGTAACTTTAACAACCATAAATTCTTCTGATAATGCCCTCAACGGGAGATGCAATAGGAGGCTATTGTTGTGAATGAGGAAGGTGTATGAAGCCATAGCCTCAATCAATCAAAAAACCTCTTAACGATTATCTCTGCCTTACCTAGAGTTACCTCGTACTGAAGAGGAAACCACTAAGCCTGGGTAGCAGCTGATGATGGTAACTCACCTTTTAGCACGAGCGAAGTGAAAAGTGGGGTTACGCAATTGGTTCACTTTGTCTGTCTGTGTCTACAAACTTAATTTCATGATCAAGGAACAACTTGATTTAAATTGAATGTTTTATTTTGAACACAAATCAGAACATTCACCTGCATTTCAGCAGTACTTTGACTGAATTTGGCAAATTGTACGGAATTTTGTCCCGATCATGCATGTGAAGAGAGGAGTGAGATGATATTTTATTGTCTACCTGTCTGTCTGTCATGGGCCATGTTGCCTTCATGTCTTTACAACAGAGGGGCCTCATGGCATCTGCCGAAACATTTAAATCTCCATTCCTTTAACCTTGAAATTCTTTCTTTGTCAAGAAAAAGGTTCAATCTGCAAGCATTTCCAGTTACAGCACGAGGCATTTAACTACTGTACTCGTCTTTGCTTTCAACTTAATTCTACATAATGTCACCTTCCCTCAAAGTTTACACCAAACATTCCAGTTGGAATCCGCCGACTCCTCCTATGGAGTTAAATGATCCATAAAGGCCGTAATTGGAAGCATCAGTTTCTTTACAGTTGCAATCCTTCTCACTTTTTTATCCATTGCGATAGCAGAATGAATCAAAATGTGCATTGCCAGAACAAATTACACAGGATATATTGTACAGCCCATTTCAATGCCTTTTCAAGCGTTTGCCAGCGAGCATGTGGTATTCACTCTAACTACCAGAAGTATTGGGGGTAGATGTGAAAACTCAAAATGAATCCTCATTACCTGTATCTGCGTATTTTTCGTCCATTGCAACACAGCATGCACTTTGTAAACGTGTCATATTTTGTTACGGTGCGGATTTTAGAGAACATTGTACGACCAGCTTTGATGCAGTACGAGTGCTAATGCCAGTCTGCAAACTGCCATACGTATTATTACCTCCGCCATCGAAGGTGGATGGAGGTTATGTTTTCACCCGTTTGTCTGTTTGTCTGTCTGTGAACAGGATGTCTCAAAAAAGTTATGGACGGATATGGACGACACTTGGTGGACAGGTTGGGCGTGTGACGAGGATGAACTGATTCGATTTTGGTGAAGATCTGGATCCGGATCCGATAATTGGTTCACGAGTCAGTAAGTGACCACTATATTCGTTATGGGTGTGTGTCTGTCTGTCAGTCTGTCTGTCCCGAGCATAGCTCCGTGGGGTTTGATCCGATCCTGATAAAATTTGGGAGGGAGGTTTATATCATGATCTAGTTGTGTTTTCCTGAGAATGGGCATGCTGCGCCCATTATGGGCGGGGCCACGCCCAAAAAAACATGTGTTTTTAGGGGGTAGCCGGTTTCAAGTTGCATCTTCTCCGAGGGGGTTTGTCAAATCTGGCAGAGGTTTCGGTATTTGGTTAGCCCAATGGCACCTGCATAGCCCCACAGAGCTCGATTTTTCATTTTCATCCCAAGGTCAAGGTCACAAGGTCACGAACTTAGAAAATGTCAAAAAAATCAATAAATTGGGCATCGAGCTCCGAGGGTTTTCAACTGTTTCGAATGAAATTTGGTATGCAAGTAGTGCTCTTCGAGTACTACAACTTTCATCATTTACGTTTTTCCCGATTCCCGCCAGTTTGCCCGTGGCGTCCCCTCGAAGGTCAAAAAATAAAAAAATGCGAACCGTGTACATTGCTCGTGAACCATCGCCGTCTCCAGACTTGTTTAATCTTGCAAGTGATTATTTACCATTGGTAGGGCCACAAATGATATCTCAAAACGTTAAAGATGGATTTGGACGAAACTTGTTGGAGAGGTTTGGTGTGTGACAAGGACGAATTTATTAGTTTTTGGTGAGGATCCGGATCCAGATACTATCACTTTTAAAAATTATTCTTCACAATTGAGAAATTGGGCCAAAAAACGATATATGGCATGATATATTTCAAGATGTTGTGGATAAGTGATGACAAAACCTCGTGGATGAGTTGCGTCGATGAGAAGGATGAATTGATTATATTTTGGTTCAGGTTTGGATGCATATCCGGTCTATCAGTGGGATACAAAAATTAAACTGTTCAGTTTGGCAGAGGTATGCGCTGTACCAAATGCCATTCTAGGTGCCTATTACGAATTGGTTTGACATCAACAATCATACTAAAAGAAGGCAATTCTCTGTACTGTATGTACTGTATGTCTGTACTGTATAGAATCTAAAACAGCGAGGCCGATCTCCACCAAATTTTGCAAAGGTACTCGAGGTAACCAGGGTCTGGTCATGGGCATAAAATAATTTTCCCCTCAACCCATTCCTTCAGCAAGAATGGGGAGAAGACTTGCGATTTTTGTCTGTACGCAGGAGAATAGTGCAAAGGTTTTAAATACTGACCCCATGCCGGAGGGAGCGTGTATTGACACCTGTCAAACCAATTCATAAGGGAATTCTCCTGGAGGGAACGGGTGTTACTATCACTAAAATGAGACAGGTCCATCCTTCCTATCAAGTGAAAAGAAAAGCAAGACCTCAAGCTTTCCTGCTGTTGTAGGAAAAAAAACATGGTTCCGTTGGAAAGCAAATAATCAATTTACCTGAAACAAAAATTTGTGTCCGTTTAAAATCACAACTATCTTCACATAGCTCGTAAAATGTGGAAGTGCTGCCATAGAGCAGAGCGTTTTAATGCACGAGCAGGTCCGTTGGTCCATTGGACCAAATTTTCATTGTTTGAGCATTAGCTTGTCTTTCACCAAGCCTAGATGCGCTTGGGCCAGGGCAGCGATTATACGTTCATTATTATTGCCAAATGATACTTCTATTATTGTTGCTAATAATATATGCTTTGTTATCATGTTATCATTTTAAAAAAAAATTATTTTGTAATTAGAATTCCATGTCATGGAAGGACCTATTAAGCTGTTCTGTATACCTTTACCTGGCGTGTGTTTAAAACATGGGAATTCCTCCAGGTTTTTTGTAGTTAATTAGCCCAATCAACTCAGGATATCATGACGATCATTTCGGTCAAAAACACATACACACACTAGAAGATGCCTGTTTTAAAAGCCCATTTTTTTCCAGGATTGAAGAAGAAGAAGAAATGGGATTTGGAGCTCAATGCAGTGGTTTGAAAAGTAATATTTTTGATTCTATAACAGCACGAACACTTTAGAAGGACACAAAGAGAGCATAAAACATTGTATATTGTTACAGCCATCGGACTGTTCTGGTTGCTTGGTTCGAATGTGGCAGTTACGTCAAAGCAACCGCAACAGTCGACAGCTTTGACAACTCCCTACCGCATCTGCGTCTGACAACCACATACATTACCGTGCATATTGAAAGTCTCAAAGCAGCCCAGTGCATGCCGATAGGAATCATGTAACTGGATCTAATATTGGGCCGAGCAACCTAAGTCACGTGACACGGACTTACTAGTGGCGTGGAGACTACGACCAATTATCCCGAAACGGGTCTTTATAGAACCACCAAATAAAGTCACCATCACAGCCAGAATTCACCCCCCGAGACAAATTGTATTTAATAAAAGAGTGATGATGATAGCACAGTAGAGGGGGAGGGGGTAGGATGAACAAAAGAGGCAATCAACAATCATGAATAATTTTTTTTTTTAAATCCTTAGAGTGGCATCATCATTGTCTTAATGAATGAATGGTATCCTTAATTAGCTATTTCCTTATATTCCCTCAGACAAACCATGTGAGATAGACAGAGTTGGGGACAGACAGGACAGAAGTGTTCCTCAAATCAGGCAACTCTGGCGAACAGGTGGTCTTTTGGGAACCCCAATGGTGTCTGGGCCAATGAGGAATGCAAGGGAGGTGTGACTCCGGTTGGGTAACAGTGGTGTAACTTCCACTCCAGGAGCTCCATGGCAATGCAACCTTCGGCTCCTCATTTTTCAGGTTCTTAACGCCAATGTTTATAGGCCCTGCCTTTTATAAAGTCTCCCAAGCACATCACTGATGAAGATTTACGCCCCTCTCCTCTAACTCACCACTTGCTGCTGCTCGGTCTCTCTGGGCAGAGTGACCCTTCTGTGACCTCTCACCTTGAGGCGGCACATGGCGGTGACCTGGCTTGGACTGCTTGATAGGATTCCTGCCCAAACTGGCATCCCAAGGCCTACCAAAACACAAAAAGAGACATTTATGACAGACAACAAAGGTAAGAATGGTAAAAATGGGGTAAAACAGGTTGATAATTTTAGACACACAATAGGGAAGGTTGTCATCTAACTATTACAAAAGCGACACATATCGAATATCACATTTAATTACTTTTTGCTTATGCTGAGACACTCTTTAAGGAAATTACTGCACTATACTCAACATCTTTACCCCACTAGGGGTCATTTCCACAACAATATAGTAATACTTCTGGAAGCAATAGAAAAAATAAATAAAAGTACATGGAAGGAACACACAAACAACGAGAACGGCACTCTGTAGAGCGCAAAGCCCCACCAAGCTGAACAGTTTACGTTTTGTATCGCACTGATAGCCGGATCTGGATCCAGACCTGAACCAAAATCAAATCACCTTATTCTTGTCACATACCCAACTTATCCACCAAACTTTGTCCAAATCCGTCCACAACTTTTTGAAGTATTGTGCTTTTTATCATTTTAGCCCTATCTCTCAATGGTGAAGAATCACTTAAAAATTCTCGTATCCTGATCCGGATTTGGATCTTCAACAAAATCAAATTTTGTCCTTGTCACACACCGAACCTGTCCACAAGTTTCACCTGGATCCGTCCACACCATTTTGAGATATCCTGGTCAAAGATCCACAAACAGGCAGGCAGGGGTGATTACATAACCTCCGCCCACCTTTGGTGGCAGAGGTAACAACAAGCACAGCCAGGACAGCAGCAACAACAATAATTACGGGTTATAAATATCCTGGTTTCGTATGTATGTATGTATGTATGTATGTACTGTATGTACTTATGTACGTATGTATGTGGACTTCCGGTTCTGGGTTTGGAGTGTCAGCAGGTTCCTTCAGGGGTCTCTGCCGACTTTCTCAAAGTTAAGTCTCCGGTCGATTTTTGTCCTGTTTCACTGTTTATTTTCTGTTATTTTAATTTTTTTTAACCCGTTATACATGTTACTGCGTGTTCCTAGTTCGGTTTTGTTTCAAAAATCGTGCTAATTTCGAGTTTTCGTCGACCTTATCTTACCGAGTCCCTTGAGGCCTCCCCATCCTTCCTCTCGAGGTGTACGATCGTTTTTATTTGTATTCTCTCCATATTACCTTCAATCCCTATTTTCCTCACTTCCCCAACACCCTCCCAACTAAACACTCGGTTTCTTGTCTTAAATTTAAAGGAAACAAAAAACCAAAAAACTACCTTCCTCCCTGCATATCCACGAGTCCCGAGCCCTCCTTCTCCTTTTCCTATTCTTCTTCTTCTTCTACTTCTTCTTCTTCTTCTTCTTCTTCCTCCTCCTCCTCCTCCTCCTCCTCCTCTTCCTGCTGGCACACCATCTTTCTTCTATTTGAGCTGACCCACTCTCCCCATTACCTTCACCATTTCTTCCTCAAACCTTCCATTCCCGAATCTTACCTACCTAATCCTCAAAAATACATCAAAAATTAATAATTTTCCTTGTATCCTTTTGATCTATACACCTCCTGTAACCAAGTGTCTCTCTCCATCCTCTTCATAATACTTTTCATCGACCCAGCAGCTTCACTCTGCGTTTACAGTTCCAAATTCACCGTACACCTCCACGATTTAACTTCAACCTTCCCTTTTCCGAATGTTATGCAATCCTCATTTAAAATAAATAAATTCACTTTTGACTATACACCTCCCATAGCCACGTGCTTCTCCCGTAACCACGCAATCTGTTTCCACCCCCTGCGTTTACCGATCCAAATTCACCATTCACCTCACAATTTTTTTCTACAACCTCTCCATTACCTAATCTGATGAAAACTCTATCAACAAATAATAATCCATCTATAATTCCAGCAATGTGTGTGTGTGTGTGTGTGTGTGTGTGTGTGTGTGTGTGTGTGTGACCGCTGTTTCTCGACAACCGCTGGTCCGATCTAATTGAAACTTGCCAGGTATATCGCCAAGGACCCGAGGATGTGCCTTTTCAAGGATTGATATAAATCGGACAAGCGGTTCCCAAGTTACGGCCATTTATTTATCAACTAATGACAGGACACGGTGCTATGACGTCACGATTGACGTCACAATTTTTTTTTTTTTTTCACGTACGGGCCTACACGCACCTACGGGCCCGCACTAGTAATAATAATAATGATAATTTTAAAAATGATCTCTTGTCATGCTTCATCTTCCTCTTTCACACGTGTGGTACTCTTTACTGTATCATAATGCACTACTCTTCTACTATTTAAAAAGACTGCTCTCAATTCGACCTTTCCTTCATACCTTGTCTCAAAAATCCAACTGTTACAGCGTTTCTTCTCTCCATTCTCTGAATTCGCCTTTATTGCATCCATTAAGAATTGTCTTTAATTGCATCTCTGACCTATAAATTTTGCTATGCTTATTCGCTTTCCATCAACCATTCTTTTTTTCCAATTTCATTGCCAACCACCCCTCTCACCCCTCACTCTCAAAGCAACCATCACACTCTTCTCCCTCCAAGCTTCCCTCTCACCTTTCTCAAAAACTCCCCCCTCACCTTTCTCTCTAAACTCTCTGCACTCATCCTTCTCCCATCATTCACCCCCTCACTCCCCCTTCTCAAATTTGCCCCCCCTCACATCCACAAAGCTGCCTCCTTCCCCTGCCCTCTCACCTCCATCTCATCACTCCACCTCCTCAAACCCTCAACTGCCTTCTGCCCCCACTCCTGCCCCCCTCTCCCCTAGCACGACAGAGCCTTTTCTCCTCCTCATCCGGCCCCCTACCCGAGCTATTCTGCAAATCCCCATGCTCTTTCAACAACTCTCGCTATCCCCCCCCTCCTCCCTTGTCCTACCCTCCCCCTCCCCTCCCATCCCCTGCACCCAAAGCCTCCTCCCCTCCCTCTTCATTAACAGTGTGGACCTCAAATATCTGGGGCCTTCACTCAAACCTTTCAGATCTTTCCATACAGGTTGCCACTGAAAAACCAGACAATCTGCCTAACAGAAACTTTCCTCCCCCAAGACGTGTCTGACTCCCAAGTATCTCTCCCTGGTTACTCCCTCCTCCGGTATGACAGACCTGAGCCTCATCCTGGTGGAGGAGTTGCTCTCTTCATCAAAGACTCTATTCCTCACTCTCCATGCACTGTCCTCACTCCCCCACAACCCCAGGAATACCTCTGGCTACGGCTTCCCCTCCACTCCAACCTCATGTTTATATGTGTACTGTACCGTCCACCTAATTGTGATGACTCCATTTATACCTCATTATCTAAAAGAATGGACCAACATCTATCTTTTCATCCAAACTCTCTCTTCCTCATATGTGGTGACTTCAATTGTCATCATGCCAGTTGGCTAGGTGTGGGTACGTCTCTCACCTGTCGTGGAATTTCAGCAAAAGTCTTCTGCAACTCATTGGGACTGACTCAGTCGGTCAACTTCCCGACCCGGATCTCAACCAATGGTACTCTTTCTCTTCAGGATCTGATTTTGACCAATTTCCCGGAAAATATCTGCTGTTCTTCCTCCACTCTAATCGGTTCTTCTGACCACGTCCTTGTCAAAGTGGACATCTCTCTGGCTGTTATCAGAGAACCACCTTAGCACCGTCGAGTCTGCCATTTCACTCAGGCTGACTGGGAGGGTCTCCAAGCAGCCATCAAACTTCTAGACTGGTCTCCCATCGCTACTTTCTCCAACATCAACTCATCCTGGGAATTCTTTCAAAGAAACTTGCTCTCCCTCATGCACAGATGTATCGAGTCTCATCTTCAGTTGTCCTACCCTTCCTCCCTCCCGTCCATGATTCACTGAAGCTTGTGGTGAGGCAGTTGTCCTGAAACAACTTGCCTTTGCCTCATGGAAAGCAAACCCAACTGAGGGTAATCTCAGTTCCTTCCATAACGTTCGGAACAAGTGTATCTACTCTCAGGAGAGCCAGAAAACAGCATCTTTCCAATCACAAGTCTGAACTCTCAAACTTCTCTCCCTCCTCCAAAGCCTCGTGGCAGCTAATCAAATCTGTTTCCGGTGTATGTTCTGCCTCCATCCCTCCCTTACCTCAAATGGCCGCACTGCTGATACCGCACGTGAAAAAGCTGAATGTCTAAACTCGGTGTTTGCATCGAAGTCTTCCATCCGGAACCCATCGCTATCCAAAAACCACCTTACCCAGTCGCACACAACTGTCCCTGGACTCTGTGTCCTTTTCTTCTGACAAAGTGTAGAGCTTGCTGTCAAACCTCGACTCAGATTCTGCAACCGGTCCAGCCGGCATCAGCCCATATGTCCTAAAAACCGGCTCCTCTGCTTTTGCTCACCCTCTCCCTGTTCTATTCACCCTCTCATTTGCTCAAGGTCATCTGCCATCCTCTTGGAAATCAGCAAACATTACTGCCCTGCACAAAAAGGTGCAAAAACAGATCCCTGCAACTACAGACCAATCAGCCTTCTCCTAATCATCAGCAAGGCTATGGAATCTATCATCACTTCAGACATTAAATCCTTCCTCGTTTCCAATGGCTTAATTTCCGATCATCAATTTGGTTTCAGACCAGGTCACTCTACCCTGGATATGCTGCTTCTGCTCTCCCCACAATGGATGGAGGTCCTCAATGCCAGACAGGAAATCCGAGCCGTATCCCTGGACATATCACGTGCTTTTGACACAGTCTGGCATCCTGCACTACTCACCAAACTCTCTTCCCATGGTACCCAAGGCCATCTCCACTCATGGCTCACTGACTTCCTCTCCTGTCACAGTCAACGTGTGGCCCTACATGGAGTTCTTTCATCCCCCCTTCCTGTCCAGGCTGGAGTTCCTCAAGGTAGCGTTCTGGGCCCTGTTCTTTTTCTGGTTTTCATCAAGGATCTCTCCGACTCTCTGGAAAATCCTCTTTATATCTTTGCTGATGACTCCACCCTCTGCCGTACCATCTGTCATCCCTCAGACTGGCAAGCAGCAGCTTCTTCACTCTCTGCAGATCTGGGTAAAATCTCAAACTCGTCCAACACATGGAACATGTCTTTCAATCCGGACAAATCTCACACTCTCACGATGTCTCTCCGAAAGGACCGTTTGGAACGCCCCCCCCCCCCATCTACTTTATCAACAATCCTCTGGAAGAAGTAATTTCTTTCAAGCTTCTGGGTCTCACTATCTGCCATGATCTTTCCTGGGAAGCCACATTTCCAATCTGGCCTCCAAAGCCAATCACCGAATGGGAATCCTCTGTCGTGCTAAGTCCTTCCTCAGCCCACCTGAGCTCCTGACCACATACAAAGCTTTCGTCCACAGCGTGATGGAGTACTGCTCTCCCCTCTAGGCTGGTGCTCCTGTCTCTCACCTTTCTTGGCTTCACGCTGTGGAAACAAAGGCATTTTAGATCATTGGCATCTCCCGCGGTGAGGTTGAGTCTTTGGGCCTCTCACTCTCTCACCGCAGGCAGGTCGTGGTCTTTCTGTCTTCTAGTGTCCTCTCCGGTCTTGCCCCCCCCCCCCTGCTCTGTCTGCGATTTCTCCCCACCATATTTCCACAGGGTGCTCAAGGTCCGCCAACAACTCCCTTCTTGTAAAACTACCAAAATCACGAATCACTGCTCACCTTCACTCTTTCATTCCTCTTTTTCCCCACCTTTGGAATAAACACCCTCACTCTGTTCAATCCCATTCTTCCCTTCAGGCCTTCAAAACAGCTCTTCACCACCACCTCTTATCATCCCCCGATAACCACCCCAAACCCACCTCCTTCAAATTCCCTGCTTTCCTTCCTGAAAGACCCTGTAATGTCCATCTTGTATACCCCATGTTCCTCACCCCATCCCTCTCCCTTTCACAGATCTCCTTATGTCTCTGTTCCTCACTGCTTTGTCCTTCCCACTCCCCTATTGTCTCATGTCCCCCTTGCTGTGTGTTGTGTGTTTGCTCTCAAAAGAGCTTTGACAAGGTATAAAAAAAAGAAAAAATGTATGTTCTGTATGTATGTATGTCTATACTGTATGTGTATATATATATATATATATATATATATATATATATATATATATGCACTGTGTATATGTATGTACTGTATGTATGTATGTATATACATATATATGTATATATATATATATATATATATATATGTATATATATATATATGTATATATATGTATGCACTGTGTATATGTATGTACTGTATGTGTGTATGTATGTATATATATATATATATATATATATATATATATATATATATATATATATATATATATATATATATATATATATGTATGCACTGTGTATATGTATGTATGTATGTACTGTATGTATGTATGTATATATATATATATATATATATATATATATATATATATATATATGCACTGTGTATATGTATGTATGTACTGTATGTATGTGTGTGTGTGTGTGTATATATATATATATATATATATATATATATATATATATATATATATATATATATATATATATATATGTATGCACTGTGTATATGTATGTATGTATGTACTGTATGTATGTACTGTATATATATATATATATATATATATATATATATATATATATATATACACTGTGTATATGTATGTATGTACTGTATGTATGTATGTATGTATATATATATATATATATATATATATATATATATATATATATATATATATATATATATGTATGCACTGTGTATATGTATATATGTACATACTGTATTTATGTATATTTATATATATATATATATATATATATATATACATATATGTATGCACTGTTTATATATGTATGTATGTATGTATGTATGTATGTATGTATGTATATATCCTGGGTTGAGAGACAATGTCGTAACTGCATTTTTGGCGAAATTGAATAAAATGGCTCTCATGTCTTTCAAATGGTGTTGAAAGACATGAGAGCCATTTTATTCAATTTCGCCAAAAATGCAGTTACAACATTATGTCTCTCAACCCGCGATATGTACTCTATGTATGTTTGTATATATGTACTATTGTACTGTATGTTCTGTATGTATGTATGTATGTATGTATGCACTGGTCCTTATAGAATCGAAAATGGGTTGGCTGACCTGAATTAAATTTTGCATGTGTGCTCGGAATACAGAAGGTCAGGTGATGGGTACAAAATGCCACTTCTCGTGGGCGTGTATTGCTCGTGTTTAAAATCTCCAATGGCCGGCCTTGACTCAAACCTCATCGAACCATTGTCAGATGTCTTCAAGAGATAGAATCATTCATTTCATTCAGCTTGCCGCCTGTGGTTGCAGGTTGTATCGTTGCTGGGAGTACGGCTGTGCCACTGATACAGTCAGTACCCCCTGTAGGTTAGAGCAGGGTTAAAAAAAAATCTCATTCAGGGTGCCGGCGATAGCTCTGTTCCTCGATGCGAAGGACACCATGGGATATTTAACGTGCACCAACTGGTGTGTGGCAAATGCGATGAAGGACGAGAATATACAGATCACAATGCACCACTAAACTTGCTCTGAAAAAGCAAGAGTACAAAATTATACCTGTTATTATTATTATTATTATTATTATTATTATTATTATTATTATTTGTTTTTTAAGTGTTAGCAACACTATAACTCAATAAAAAAATCAATCAAAAAGTTGTGAATGATTATCCCTGCATATGTCCCGACTGTCTCAATACTTGTGTGTGACAGTGTAACGTGAATGTTGAAAACCACATGATGCATTTACCAAAATACTTCAACAACAAGCCTGAGACATCATTTGGCAATTGGAAAGAAATCCATTGTGGCTTCATTCGGCATGTGTGTGGGACTGAGTCAGTCTTTTGTAAAATCCAGTCACTCATAATTGATTGATTGTCATTATTCTTTCGAGCCTCCTGTGTGTAGTATACTAGTATTATCCAGGATATGAAAGCAAAAAGGTGATACTAACAGTAAAACGAAATGAGAGATAAATCAAAACGTGAATTAATAACCCTGAAGATAGGAGGATGTGCTGTGAACCAAGCTGTTAGCTCAATTTACCTACCTCAATTTGGTAAGTCTAAGGTCAATCGAGCAACACACCAGACTTCTCCACACTGAGCTACTCAGCATGGTGACTATAGCAGTTCGTCACACCTGATGTGGGAGAGTTTTTAATTCTAAAGTTTAATTCTAAAAAATTTAATTTAAAGCTGTCCATCCCGTCAGCCCCATAGTGTAGTAGATAGTAGAAAAATCGTGCAAATTATGATACAAGCATCAAATTTGGCATTTCTGTTCTGCAGGGCTTTCTGATCAAATCTGCCCGATTGGCCATTTGAAAATCTAAATTTTTCAAAATTTGGATTTTCAAATGGCCAATCAGGCAGATTTGATTAGAATCCCCTGGAGAACAAATGTGCCAATTTTGATGCTTGTATCATCATTTGCACGATTCCTCTCAAAAATTGCTGTTATCTGCCCCACTACCACCCAGATTGGTGGTTTGGCCATAAATCAAGGGGAACCCCTTATCTTGAGCCTCATGACTCTTTCTCGAAAGTTTGGGGATCGCCCTTCACACCAATACATGTGCCTCTGTGCAAAAACTTGCGCATTATCGGTGTCGAGAGGCCAAATTCCCCGAAATGTACATTTAGGACAGATTACAAGGGAAGGAATGTTAAAAAGTTTTTCAGGGAAGAGCGGTTTTAGACACAAACGTTAGGAAGTGAAGATGACAGCTTTCCATACAATTATCGATGCATAATCCTATTATGATTAAATTACCTCACGCAAACGCTAAACATACATTATGGAAATAACTATTGCGAAGCTGTACTATCGTAACCTATAGAAGCCATTTCCACAACAGCTCTGTGCCAGGGAAGTATCATTATTATTGTTGTTATTTTTTTATATCCGAAGATAGAATAGTGTTGAGCTGATGATCCAGTGAGTTTAAAAAATGATTTTCTGTCCCTTGATGTTTTTCATTTCCCCCTCTATCTTTTCATGGAGTCTTAATTACCTTGCATGTGTGAAACGAAAAGCAGGGTTAAGCAATTGGTTCACTGTTTGTCTCTCTGTCAACAAATGTCAGTTGATGACCAAGGAACAACTTTATTTAAATTGAATATTCATTGGTTGAACATGAATCGGAAAACAAACCTGCAGTTTCGCAGTACTTTGGCTCTGAACGTGGCAAATTGTGCGGAATCTCGTCCCGATCACCCATGCAAGAGAGGAATGAGATCATTTATTTTACTCTGTCTACCTGCCTGGCAGCGAAACAAGATTGAAAATCATTCCAAACAGGAAACTTCCTGTTTTTAAGGTGTCATGAAGGACACGAACAAAGGCATGAAGAATTAATGTGACGTGTTAGATAAGGTGGTGTAAAAAACACTGCGTCAATAGCGGTGAACTTCTGAAAAAAAAATTATTCTACAAATTGTAAAATCTTTATTTTATTTCAAATGAATTACACTGTATACAGTACTTGAACAATGTAGAACACAAATCATCTTGTTGGCACTTTCAAAAAAACCTCATTTCGCAGTACTTGAACAAAATATTATGGCATTTTACATCATCTTGACCAATCAAATTTGTCACTCGCAGAGCCTCCCCATGTCCTTTCTTTTGAAGTGGTTTAAGGTGTTCTTTGAATTCTAGTTTTCACTTTATTTATTTGCTCATAAATGTTTGTGTGTTTGCACTCTTGCCATCTTGAGAGTTGAAGCAAATCGGCCTTTTGAATAAGATTTTTATCAGAAGCTTAGTGTTAGTCATCTGAAATTATTTGCCTTTTAGGCTGAAATGTTAAAATCTGAAATTGTCCTTTCCATGACTCATGTTGATGAATAATTTTTAAAATCCACCTGACCAATGCTCGCTGGCCTTTTGTATAGTGCTCTGAAGCAAAGGCCGAGAAAGGAAATTCCGTGATTTCAGCCTTAGTAAAGTGGATCTTGGGAATAAGACTGGAAGCTGTGTGGGAGGAATAAATGTGGAAGCATAATGAGGAGTTGAGAGAAGAGAATGCGAATTGTGAACACAATTTTATTTATTTACCGATTTATTATTTTTGTATACAATGTCGAGGCTGTTGGAGGAGCTAAAGCACAGAATGGCTCACGACGTAACAGAACAAAAGGAACAGTAGAAAGAGAGGTGGGAAACACATCAACAGCAGGGATTATGGACAAAATAGACGCTCGGAGAAATAAGGGATGTGGGGAAGAATAAAGACTATGTACTTAAATGCAGAGGGGGTGGACAAGATGGATACAGCCGCAAACACTCAACAAGGAAAAGTTGGAAACTTCAAAAGTGGTGGGCTTGGGGACCTGTTAACAGGGGAAGAAAAGATAATGGTTTTGGTGAACAGTTTTCTTGAAGCCCTGGAGGGAAGAATGGGATTGAAGAGAATGTGGAAGTTGGTTCTACAGGTGAGAAACAAGAGGAATGAATGAGTGCAGGTGAACAGTGATTCTGATTCTGGATTTTGAGTTTCACCGATTGATGGTGGACTGCGTGTACCCAGCAGAAACATGGGGGATGAAGGGGGCAGAGCAGAGAAAGGTATCGTACACACAGACCCTGTCAAAATAATTACAGAATGTACCGAATAGTGGTTTGACATCCATCCCACCCAACAATCACCCACCACCTCATTCCATGTTGGCATGGTACTGTTCTTGGAAATATTTTGTGATGGCACAGTCACAATATGTTCAATACTTTATCATTAATGTCAGTAATGATCCTTTTGTGCTTGGACTTCCTTTTGCCACTGGACGTTTTTCTCCACTTTCTCCATTACAGGTAGATCTTAGAGACTGTTTTGATGGACACTCTCATCAGTTTAACTACCTCGTTAAGCGATAGCAGAGCTCCATGGGCTCCCACCATCATGTGCATCACAGCTTTGTGAAAACACTTTTGATCCTTGTGCTCGCGAATGATGTTCACCACTGAAGATCTTTTTTCATATGCAGTGCATCCGCAAAGTGATGTGGAACATGATGTGTTAGCAAACGCTCATCTTAACGAGCACCGACCTTTATTCTGTAATTGGTTGTTCCTTGCTGGTGTCTCGAAAGTCGTTGAACTTTCAGAATTTATAGCCTACGGACACAATGACATTGAAATAAACGTCTCTTTTGCCAATTTCCTCATCCTCCATTAGAAAATGTACTTTGCATTGATGCTCAGAGGAGATAGGTCTTCCCACTTCATAGCATCGGCTTGCCAACATTAACGATCCAATTATGCCTTCAAAACGACGAGTCCATTTTGAGCCGTTCCTCTGATAAAATTCAAAGGCCAAACTGTTGCCATGACTACATCAGTTTCAGAAATGGGCACCGCCAGGTGGCATTGCTCACTGAAGCGTGATAATGGCTGAATACATGTCACGTCCCTGTGACCTACATTCATTAATGGATTGACAAGATTATCACGAATGTCATTTTTACAAATAATTTAAATTATGGATTACGTCACTTGTCAGCAAATATAAAAGCCACTGATGATCAGTCACTTATGGAACTATTTCCTGTGGGTGGTGAAGGAGCTATTTGGGTCACGTGGCTTTGGAAGATGTAACTCAGAATGCTGCATGAACCAAAGTTCCTGTTGGATGCGGCACAAAATGAACAACTGTATTTTGAGCTCTGGACCATTTGAGACCGGTGATTATCCGGATGTTAAGGGTGCGTTGGCGTTGCACATTGAGCATGCACAGAGACTTGCACAGCTGGGCAGGTGCAATAGCTCCAGCCGAGCTTGCCTCAGGTGAATGAAGGCCGCGGGGCTTCCTCACAAATGGACTGTCTCAGCTCAAAACTCATGCACCAGTGCTGAACGAAATATAATCCATCCGTTTGGGTGATGTGTGGTCCGTCAAAGCCCAGAAAATAACGCGCCGAGTTATAGTGCCTCTCATATAATATTTAAACACTTTATTGTGCTTGGAATGGGCTCTTTCTGTGGCCGGGAGATGATTCACTTCCCGTGGCGAAAACGATCACCGCAACAGGCAGGACTATTACAATGGCACTCACTCCTTGGAAGTCCTGCAGGCTGCCTTGCCATAAACATCTTCTGTTGGGGTAACTATAGGATCAGATACAACAATGTGGGAGAATCTCCACTGGACAGCGACAGTGACAACTACCGCAATGGTGGCACGGATTTCGCAAGTTTACATCAATCAACACCATGAGTACTGGATGGCACTATTTCTCATTTGAGAAACTTTTTCATTCAAAAAAGGAAAGAAAATCAAAATATTGTGAGAAACGAACGACGCAGGGAGTGAACAAGCTGAATATGGGCATAAACTCCCAATCAGAGAAGTGGAAGGGAAAACTGGGGATGGAACAAATAAAATAGCAAAGCATTGAAAGGGCAGAAGGTGCAAGACCATAAAGAAGGTGATAGAAGACAGAGAGACCACTGACCTGACTACAATGTGAAAGTAATAGGTAAAAACAATACACATGCAACTTGCTCCAAATGCCAAAGCTGTTAGGGTTAATATTTGCTATTTTTGTCTGGAGGCTTTATGAGGAAGCAAAACCCCTGTTTGAATTCTCTTTCAGCCAAACAGCAATTTATACAAAATCTGAGAAACTCTTACAAAATGTTTACGGTCAAAGACAGAACAAAACTAGAGAATTCAATGAACACCTTACCCCATGCAGTCTTGAGAAAAAAAGGACAATGGGCGGGATCCGCAAGCAGCAAATTTGATTGGCCGAGATGATTATTATTATTATTTTTTAATGTTGAAGGCTACAGGCACGAACTGAATAGTCTTCATCGAGGCCAAGCCTTATATAAAATAACTGTATGAATAGAAAAAGTAAGGAAAGAGAGAGTAGTCTAAGAGTCTTTGAGGAAGTAAAAAAAAATCTGCTTTTTGAAAATGGGAAGGTCATAAGTGTTTGGGAAGACGTGAGAAGGTAAAGAGTTCCAGAGTTTGGCAGTGGCGGGGAAGAAACAAACATCGTAACGGCCCATCCTTGAATTGCCAATGGCCACATAATAATCATGTGATGTAGTGGCTTGTCGAGCATTCCTTGGTCTCGCTAATGGTGGCGGTACACAAAGCAGCAAATTCTTGCGAGCAGAAACCGAAGTAATATCTGTAAAAAAGAGAAAGAGAGCCTACTATGCGGCGTAATTTGAGTGGGTCGAGTTTTTGAGGTCACATTGGTAGAGTTGATAAGTCGAATAACTTTGGAGTCAATTCTGTCCAGCAAGTATGTGGAGCTGGAACCTCCCCAGATGTGAGAGCAGTACTCTACACAAGGACGAATCAATCCTTTATATAGTTGGAGCAACTGTTCAGAGGAAAAGAATCTTCGACATCTGAACAGGACTCCTAATTTCTTCGAGGCAGACTTGTGTGTGGATTCCAGGATAAATTTGATGTTAGAGTGATACCTAGTAGGTTTATTGTATCACATGGTGCAATTGGAGGGCTTCCAAAGGAGATTGGATTGTTGAGAGGAGTTTTAGAGACAGAGATGGGAAGAAATTGAGTTTTTGAAACATTAAACTTAACTTGATTACATTTGCCCTTCTGGGAGATCTTATCCAAATCTGAATTTAAAGAGGTGGCTGTGATGAAATGAGATGTAGATCGAGTGAGCGAAGACGGGGCAGATGAGAAAGACATGGAGGAATGTAATGTTGAGTCATCAGCATGTGAGTGCATTCGGTTATTTGTGGAAGAAAGTAGGTCGTTGATAAAAAGAAGGAAGAGTGTTGGAGACAGAACGGGACCCTGAGGTACACCGCTGTTGATAGGAAAGGGGGTTGATGTTGAACCATCAACAATTACGGAGATAGAGTCGTCGGAGAGAAAGCTCGAGATGAGAGAGCAGGAGTGAAGGAGGAAAGCCGAAAGAGGAAAGCTTGGATATCAAACCAAACTCTGTCAAAGGCTTTTGAGATATCAAGGCCTCCAACAAAGGATCCCCCAAAGTCTCTCAAAGAAGAGGCCCAGACATTCGTAATGTAAGAAAGGATATCACCTGGAGATCTTGCCTTGCGAAAGCCATATTGGTGGTCAGATAGAAGACTGTGAGATTGAAGATGCTTGAGAAAATGGAAATTGAGAAGACATTCAAAGACTTTGGAAGCAGTCGACTTCAGAGCAATAGGACGGTAGTTCGAAGGGTTTGAATGATCAACCTTCTTTAAAATAGGCTGTACTAAGGCATGTTTCCAGGTCAGAAGAAAAGTTGAAGTTTTTAAACAAAAACAAAACAAATGGGCAAGCACGGGTGCAAGTTCTGAAGCACATTCCTTCAAGACATGGGGAGGAATGCCATCTTGCCCGTAGGCCTTTTTTATGTCCAGAGAGAGGAGTATTTTTTTGACTGCATGAAAAGAGATTATAGGAAGGGACATAGGATTGGTGAGGGGAGCATCAGAGGGTCATCCAGTGTGGAGTTAGAGGAGAAAAGAGAACCAAAAGGAGTTGCTTTATCAGTCGGAGAGACGGTGATAGTATCATCGGAACGGAAAAGCGAAGGAAAGGTAGAGCAACAGAAGATGCTGGAGATACTTTTAGCTACGGACCAGAAAGAACTATTAGTGAAAGAAGATGAGAGGTTGTCACATTTCTTATGAATAAAGGAATGCCTCTCCTCACGAATAGCGTATTTACACAATGATTTCTGGCAGATATGAAAGCTGAATGCGAGTCGGAGGAAGAAGAGTTTTTCCACGTCCGATATGCGGCATCCCTTGCACGAATGGCCGCAGAGCAGGAATTATTGAACCAAGGATTGGTCTGAGAGATCGACTTGAAAGAGAAGGGGATATACGCCTCCATTCCTGCAATAATAATCTCAGCTATATGTTCAGCAGAGATAGAGGCATCGCCTGAGGATAGGCAGTGGTCTTTCCAGGGAAAGTCAGAAAGAAGTTTCGTAAACCAGTCCAGTCAACATTATTGAAATGCCAATACTGGTGTTTCGTCGGAGCATTCGAATGAGAGGAAGTGGTGGTAAGTCAAACGATGTTCACAAGATTGTGGTCAGAAGAACCAATTGGAGGTGAAATTGTGTAGATGTAATGCAATGGATTGGAGGTGAAGAATAAATCCAAAGTATTGGTAGTATGGTCATGACAATCTGGGATTTGCGTAGGGTGGGTGATAATTTGTATCAAATCATTAAGAATGGAAAATGTAAGAGCTTCAACTCCCGCAACATCCGTGTGGGAAAATTTCAGCCACTCTCTGTGGTGTCCATTGAAGTCTCCGAGATGGAGAAATTCCGCTTGAGGGTGTTCGGATGTCGTGGCCTCATGACAAGTGTTAAAATAGTCAAAGAAAGCTATAAAGTTTGTAGAATTGGGAGAGCAGCAAGTGAAACAGAGAAAGATAGTGATGGTTGGGAGACAAATCTTAAGCCAGATGACATCAAAGTTTGGAGGTTCGAGATCCACAAGGCGTACAGCAGGCTTGTTGATGTTGGAATAGACACAGATGCCTCCTTTGAAGCGGAATCGTGAGTGAAGGTTGTAATTCGATATGTTATAAGAATTAACATGAACGTCCTGTGATAATTGGGTCTCTGAGAGAAGCAAGATATTAGGAGAGGAGCTTGCTAGATGATGTTCAACAGAGGAAAGATTCGAAGAAAGACCACGGATGGGTGTTTATTTGGAGACACCATCTCCTTACTGGATGGCTGTTGGCTCCCTAAAGGAGCTCATCCGCCCTTCAGCAGGTGTTGTTTTTCATCCTGGCAGGGTGTCACAGTCACCCTCTCCATTGGCAATGCCAGTGAAGGGTGTCGGTTTAGTCGCCGACAACCCGACCATGCTGCAGGTAGCACTGGATTACGTGTTACCAGTGGCAGTCAAGAAACCTGACTGACCTGATGTCAATGTCGTAATATTTTGTCCAAGTACTGCTAAACGGAAGGGTTTTGAAAGTGTCTATAAGGTTATTTGTGTTCTACAGCATTCACGTTAGTATATAATTCATTTGAAATAGAATAAAAATTTTAAAGGTTGTGGACAAAATAAAATTCGAAAATTTACCACTGTTGATGCAGCATCTTTCAACCCACCTTATTAAACACGTTACATTTATTATTTGTGCCTGTTGTTTGTGTCCCTTATGACGTCCTTAGAAACAGTAAGTTTTCTGTTTGGAAAGATTTTCAATTTTGTTTCACTGCCAGGCAGGCAAACAGACTATAAAAAAATTATCTCACTCCTCTCTGGCACACGCGATCGGGACAAATTCAGAGCCAAAGTACTGCTGCTGAACTACAGGTTCGTTCTCCGATGAATGTTCCGATTCGTGTTCAAAATATAACTTTCAATTGAAAGGAAGTTGTTCCTTGATCATGAAATGATTTTATTTTGACAGACAGACAGAATCAATTGCTTAAGCCTGTTTTTTGCTTAGCGCTTGGGGGTAACAACCATAGGTTGGTAACCACAGCATAGATTGGCAACCACAGTGCAGGCTTTGATGGGCCGAGTGGCCTCCTCCTGCATTGAAATTTTCTGGTAAGAGAACTCATGTTAAAAGAAGAATAGTGAATCTTTTCATTCCTCAACATCATCACCACCACCACCCTTTCAGTCCCCCAAAACACTCCAGTGACGTCCCTGTGTTTACCCACTGTTCTGTCACGTAGAGGCAGATTCTGCGATGTTAAGTTTTGGAGGAGAAGCTACATGCAAGTGTTTGCAAGGAAAGCACATTATTTATCCTCGCTGAATGCTATTATCATCATCATCCTGTACCATGCTCAATGTAGAGCGTTGGTGCTGCCAAAGCAGTTACTCGGCTACAATCCTGGTCAGGTCACCATTTTAACTCAAGGAGGGCAGGAATTTGTAATTTGTAGAGGGTGCCGGCAATAGCTCACCGACTCTTCACGAAGAACACCCTGAGATTTTTTTTTAAACATTTAACAATTCTGGTCAGCTTAGAGTGTCGCACAAAAACAAGAAAAAAGTACTTTGACAAGAAGTAGATGAGAGATGATTCACATTCAAATTTATGTGCATACAGTGGCGTAGAGCAGTTTGTTAGAAATAAATAATTGTATTCATGGTCGAGGTTCGTGGAAGGGCTCGAGTAGAATGGAATGGAGCAAAATGTAGTCGTAAAGGTAGAAGTCCTTTTACTTGGTGAAGTTAAACACCTGCACTGTCCCAAGAAAGAACAGTCCTTTGGACTCAACAGACTCAAAAGTTGACAGATAAACAGCAGGAACTGCATTCCGAAGTGGAGAAACAACTTTATACTGATGTATTGATTTCGTAGAGAAGCAACTTCGGTGATGTAGCGCTTGAACAACTTTACTGATGGAGAAGCAACCTGGTGTAAACTCCAACGTTATTAATCCACTGTTCCTTTGTAAAAGTTAATGAAGAGTTTGAGCTGACAAAGATCAGTCATGTGTGTACACCTGAGCGACAAGTCCATTTTGAATAAACGAGCACAAGAAGGGTCATTGCAAAACCATAGACCAAGCAGTTTGAGAGAGCTTACACCAAGCAGATTCTACCCACAGAAATAAACCAGAGGGGCCTTTTGGAGTTTAAGAAAAGAGAAGATTAAACCTTTTTGATGATTCAAAGACTTTATTAAAGAAATACTTTTTTGAACGATACGAGTACTCATTGAACTTTTAAAGAGCTGTATAAACGACAAGGTGGTTTATTATTTGCCAGATGGACTCTGCCAGGTCGTGACAAAACAAGAACTATTTTCAAAGTGAGTATAATAAAGAATATAGAGAGGTCATTGTACTAAAATATGCAATTTGGTGTCTGTTTGTCTGACTGCGATACATTCATTCAGTCGTTACTTATCCAACCTCAACGTTACTTATCCAATTTAAGCTGCGACATCAGTGATGCTACAAAAAGCCTGTGGTCAGTATTGAGGAAGTGAGCACTCCAGTAGACCCTGCAGTTCTGGATCATCCTCCAACGACCGTCAATGAGGACATGGTCAATCTCCTTTGCCGCACCGCCAGCGTTGGAATACCAAGTCCAGCGATGAGCTTGTGGGCGCTGAAACCATGAACCAGCCACCCTAAGTCCATGACTTCTTGCAAAGTCAAGGAACTTAGTGCTATTCTGGTTCATAGTTCCTGACCAATGGGGACCAACACACATTTCATAACCGTCCCTATCAGTTCCAGTCGATGCATTGAAATCCCCCAAGACTAGAAGTGTATCTCGTCTGGTGCACTGATCAGCCACAGACTCGAGCGTGCCGTACAATGCATCCTTCACGGTGAGATCACTCACCTCAGTCGGAGCATAAACAGAGACCAGGGAAATGATACCTAAGGAGTGACAAATCCTTAATCTCATAATACGCTCGTTGACCGGTGTTACCTCAATTATCATTGGAGTCAGCTTATTGGACACAGCTACAGCAACTCCTTGGGTATGGTAACCATTAGAGCGACCAGACCAATAGTAGGTGTAACCACCCACCATGATCTCGCCACAATCCAGTCTCCGAACCTCAGAGAGAGCTGCAATCCCGATGTGCAAACGCTTGCGCTCAGATGATAACAGAGACAGGTGATCATCCTCTCTTAGGGATAGGACATTCCAGGCACCCACCCAAAGGGACCGCCTCAGGTTAACCCAAGGAGACCGCCGTCTGGTGGACGACACCTCAGCACCACTCCGACACACTCTCCCGCAATCTGACCCAGGGATGTTACCCCGTGGTTTCCCTCCTATCATCAAAGAGTGTGGGCCCTAAAGGCTTTGCCCCAATCCCATCAACCGGTGAGCTGCTCTGCAAAGGGCAGCTGCACGGGAGGTACTCCCACAAAGTGCATTTTAGGGTAATGGTTGATTGGGGATTGTGAGGAGATTATGGATCTGGGGAGTGGGGTGGTGGTGGCTATTGAAGGGGGAGGGGGTTAGTTGTTGGGGGATGGTTGAGGGAGGAGTGGTGCTATTGGGGAGAGAGGATGTGGTGTGGTATTGGGTATTGTGGTGTTGATGGGAGATTGTGAGGAGATGATTTCAGTGGGGGAGGGGGGGGGGGTAGCTGGTGGGAGGGGATGGCGGAGCGAGGGCTTTTGAAGAAACGTGATCGGTGTTTTCATCTTCACTCACACCTCCATTGAACCCATCTTCTTCTGAATCGATCGCATAAGGCTCGAAACGATACGGCTCTATAATTCCCATGAAAGTGTTTCCTTCACTAATTATAATCTCTCCAATTGTTTTTACAAAATCTCACGAATCAGTTTCAACATTCCTATCAGAATCCCACTGATCAGTTTCAACATACACACACTTTCTCTCCACTATAAATATATGGTGGTTCATTTGACTTGCAGAAATTTGTATTGATAATTGATCCTTATTTTCAGGTGCTCTTGTGATAACTGCCGGGCAATGGCAGCGGTAAGGGAAAGCACATGTGTTGGTAGCTGGGTAGAGATGGTCTTACAGTTTTGAGCGACAGCTGTTTCTTCTACTTATTCATAGACATGGCATCCTCGCTCAATCTTGGTGGACAACCACAACATGTAGCCATCGCTGTTGTTTCATAAAAGTGCTCTGTCAAATGTTCCGAGCACAAAAGTGAACATTTTCCAGGCCTGATCCACATTCGGTTATTTCGGACAAACCTCGTCCAATTTCTGGCAAACCTAGGGTATTTTGGCCATTGGTGTAGCTCATGGTCGTTAAGTCATGGTCGTGGTCGTGCCGTGTCCTCCATTACAAGAGGACATGAACAAATCACCCTGCCTGTGAATGTAACCCGTAGACAGTACGGATATGGTGATCGACTTCTGGGTGTGACGTCACGGCTAAGTGTGAAGAAGAAGTTTTTGATTTTTTTTAATTGCCAAAATTACTGTATAAATCACAAATCGGAAAAAGACACATCATATCTATTTTGTGGGGTATTAAGGAATAGAGTAGCGTCGAGGTGGTCTCAGTGTTTGGGTTCCCGTTTCGGCATACGCATTGGTGAGTTGCCCTACCTGTGACTACCTGTGAAACACCAAGATGACGGTTTATATCTGGGCTGAGATTTGATCCCAGGCTCGACGGCTTCGAGGCGAGTGTGTGATTTAACTAAGGAGTTCAACAAATACTATACCTATATACTCAAGCAATAGCACAAAGCTCTCATACAAACACGAAGATGGACCTTTCGGTTCCAATGAGCACATTATACCCAGACAGCAGCAACTGAATGTAAACTTTTTCCATGACAATTTATCTGTCCAGCCAATGTACCTTTATTACACCATAGCTACTCTGAGATAAGTGGTTGTAATTTTAATGATGCTGGTGAGAAATAAAACGTTTTGGAATTTCTAAGTAGGGTGATATTTGTCTGCAGGTTGTTGAGCTGTGAAATCTGCCACAGGTAATTAGCGTAATGAATGGATACGGATAGAGGTGTGCTGTCCACAGGAAACGCACCAGATGAACTGAATGTGTGCCCGCTCACAGGTGAATGCAGCGTTCGCCGGACTCCGCCAACCCGGGCCTGCTGCGATGGCGATCGTTGTTTCCAGAACACCAAACATGCACACCAGGGAGTTGTTTGTCACACCATCAGCTTGCTGTCTGATTTAGCCTCCCTCAGGATAGCTTCTAATGTTCAATCTTCTTCTTGTTCCTTTCTACTAATCTCAAGACATTCATGGTAAGTCTTATGGAGCACCTTGTTTACAACCTTAGTTAAAAACGGTACTTCAATACAATGGCAAACAAATTGTAGCCACACCACTGCCAGTTGATTTTGCTTTATGAGGGTCATCGCAGCATTATTAAACCTTCTTTGATCAGATGTCTCTGCCAGTAATGCAATTATCAGATATGTCTGTTTGGAGAAAATAAATGTTGTCGTTACTGCTTCCAACTTATAACTATTAACTACAGGACCTAATGATGTGTCTTCCAAGTTGGAACCGCTGAGCATATCTCTAAAAAGAAGGCACTCCACTTCATGGTGCAGTTTCCAGCCACAGAACACACTCGGTGGTACATTATTTGCCACATCCTGATGGAACAGCGAAACTGTCTACCTCACAAATGCTAATTTGTTTAGGGTTAAATGGCAAAATTGGGTTGCTGGTTGCATTATGATTGATGCATGATCATACCATTGATGCAGAACTTTAGAATTTGATGAGGGCACAGTTTAGAATTAAAAACCAATGGCCGACTCTTTCGGGTTTTGAAAGGCATTGTCAGATGCTTGAATTCCGCAAATTTAATTTGAGCAGGCTTTACGGGCGGCTTAATTCACCCTCCGTTGCTGGGTGTACTCATTGATCCAATTGTCTTGCCTGAAAAAATACCAGGATGGTAGTTTGTAGTCAAGTCAGGAATCAAACTCAGAATGGACAGCTCAAAGGTGAATATGTTATGCTGAGACATCCTCTCAATCCAAAGTAGCCAACTGACATGGTCATGAATCAGTAGGCAGTCTTTTTGGCCAGGGAGTCAGAACAAAATGACCCACTTCCTAAGACTCAACATTCACAAGCAAATGCTAGCAGGTGGGAAAGCAGAATTGACTGCACATCCCTTACAAAACAATAACCGACAGCAAAGCCTCAGGATATAAAGTCACCCAATCTAGAACCAAATCCAGATTTGACATTCAAAAGTGAGCACACCATCTCTGAGCCATCCTGACAATCCTCAAACTATTCACTCCACTAACTAGAGAGTTCATAGAAGACATGACCCCGTGCTGTCTTTAGAAAGAAACAAGGACATGGGCAGGGTCTACAAGCGGAAAATTTGGTTGGTCGTGGTGACGTAAAATGCTGTAATAATTTGTCCAAGTACTGCTCAATGGAAGGATTTTGAAAGCGCTAAAAGATTCTTTCGGTTCTGGGTTTGGAGCGACGGCACAGTCTCTCAGCACTCTCTGCTGACTTCCTCAAATATAAGTTTCTGGTCGTTATCTATCCCGTTTTAACTGTTTATTTTCTCACCTACATGTTACTGTGTGTTCCTAGTTCGATTTTGTTTCAAAAATCGTGCTATTTTGTGAGTTTTTGTCTTTCAATTCCCTATCACCTTCAATTCCTATTTTCCCCACTTTCTCAACGTCCCCCATCCCTCCCAACAAAACACTCTGTTTCTTGTCGTTAATTCAAAAATAAAAATTAAAAAACCTTTCTCCTTGCATAAATCCTCTATCTTTACTACCCCTGTTAATCCACCCCAAACCCACCTCCTTCAAATTCCCTGCTTTCTTTCCTGAAAGTCCCTGTCATGCCCATCTTGTATACCCTGTGTTCCCCACCCCATCCCTCTCCCTTCCACAGATCTCGTAATGTCTCTGTTCCCCACTGTTTTGTCCTTCCTACTCCTGCCCCTCTTGTCTCATGGCCCCCTTGCTGTGCGTTGTGTGTTAGCTGTCATACGAGCCTTGACAAGGTGTACAAAAAAGGCCATTTGTGTTCTACAGTGTTCAAGTATATAATTCAATTGAAATAAAATAAAGTTTTCAAAGGTCATAGAAAAAAATTCCGGAAGTTTACCGCCATTATAGTGGAGCAACTTAGCAAAAATATAGCATAACAATTGTGCATTTTGTGAGGAAAGCACCAAATTTGGCACACTAGTAGCCTATCATATTATGAACAGATTTGGATATTGGGCCATCTCAAATTTTTTGATGGCAGTGGAAAATGGCTGCCACAGCCATCAGCGGCTGAATTTGAGATGGCCCAATATCCAAATCTGTTCAGAATATGTTAGGCTACCAGTGTGCGAAATTTGGTGCTTTCCTCATAAAATGCACAATTGTTATGCTAAGTTGCCCCACTATTACCACTGTTGATCGAGGGACAACTTATTTAAATTGAATGTTATATTTTGAACACGAATCCGAACATGAACAGGAAGACAAGTTTCTTGTTTTACCATATTTGGTTTTGAATTTGTTCCGATCGCGTATGTGCAAAGAGGAGTGAGATAATATTTTTACTCTGTCTGCTGGCCTGGCAGTCAAACAAAATTTAAATCATTCCAAACAGGAAAGTTACTGTTTTTAAGGACGTCATAAAGGACACAAACGACAGGCATGAAGAACTAATGTAACGTGTTAGATAGGGTGATGTAATAGACACTGGATAAAACAGCAGTAAAACCCGGACTTAATTTATTTATTTGCCTTTAAACCTAGACCATTATTTAATTTAGTAATTGAACACTACAAAACACACATCGCCTTCATAATACTTCCAAGCACCATGCAAAACTGTCGGACGTCGGACCCCGCTATTCACGGGGGCTACGTTCCTGGAAAATGGCGCGAATAGTGAATTCGCGAATAGCAGGGCATCGTTTCAATGGAAAAAAGGGGGGATAGGTTCCCGGCGGTTTGTGAGTCATGAAGGAAAAAAATCAATAAGCCCATGAAAAACCGCAAAAAAAACATGAATACAACCGCAAAAAACCCCCCGCGAAAACGGGGGGGAAAAACTGTGAAAATGCCTGCCAATACGCGCAGCACAGGGCCACGAATGTCAAAGCAGATTGCATTTTATAAACCATGAACATGCGAGGTTCGACAGTATATCGATATATAGCATAAGAGGGTATGGCCTGTGAGAGGGACAGTGTTGGGGTGAAGAAGAGTGCCAATATGGCTATGTAAGTACGAGGCCGATTGACGCTGTGTTCCATGGTGATCAATAAAATGTGATGTACAAGACTGCTTCAGTCGTGCTAAACTTCCACATTTTTTTTCACAACCTTTAAACCAACTAGCACGTTGACCGTGCCTGCACGGGATTCTAAACAGGGTCGGGAAGACGGCAAAAATGCAAATGGCATCTTCTGTCATCGAGTCGGTTAGCCGGAAGCAACAATTCACATTTATTGCCCCATCTGATGCAATTTAAATGCTCTAATGGCAGTGATGTGCTCCATTTGAAAGTGTTTGTTCGATACATGTAGTTCGCTAATAAAAAAAATTGTATTGGTATCAAAGACGGTGACCAATTCCAAATTAATAGTTGGATTATTATATTAATATTGAAGTACATACCTGAATGCTGCGTGGGGAATTGTGTTCTCAGAACTCTCTAGTTCTTTGTAATCAACAGTAACGTTAATGCTGTGTACTTGTGAAGAATCCTTGACGTCTGTCCTTTTCTTCAAAACTATGATTACTTCTTTCACGGCCCAAATTATTCCCACTTTCTCATATAGGGTGCACTGGGGAAAGGTTTTGGCCCAAGTCTTTCATGAACCGTCTGGGCAGGCCCAACATTTGACTGAAGGTGGCATAAAATTAGGAAATTGAAATGAAACATACCATATGGGATCCTTTGCATGCTCCAGCTAATGCCAGCAGGTAGGACACCAAGCTTAACATCCATCTGAAGGACAGCTCAAAGCTCGAAGGCAAGTACGTTACTTTTGCACCATCTTGCGTGACCCGCAGTTTTCCTTGAATGTGTTCAAGAATGTGCTAGCTGTCATTTGTGAAAATTCAAAAAATATTTTAATTCTTAAATTATTTCGTATAAAATTACAATGTCCCATCTTGGTCAAACTTCCATTCCTCTGTTTACCTCTTCTTTCCCATCTGTTGAAGAGGCTCGTCATTATCTCACGCACTCATTCATGCTCATCATCATCCCCCAATTTTATTCAAACATAATCAAACTAATCTTGTTTGTTTGTCCATTCTATATTGATCTGCTCCCCTTTCCCCCAATGTTAGTACCGTAAATCATACTTGCACTCTGCCATTTAGCTATCCCAAGAGATTTGGTATCAAAATGGAAAATGACATGATGATGAATGCCAATGGGAAAATGCCATATTACAGGCAATCACAAACATACAGGAATATATCCAGCGATTAAAAGGGCATGCATAAAGTAAAATATACCTTCATTAAAAAAGATAAACAATTGCCAATTTGTGCTTTCTGTTTATTGATTCCATGTAACCGCCAGTTTATATGATCACAAAAGCACAACCAACTGCCAGTTTTGCCAAAAAAGAGATGAAGGCTCAGGAAACCCCAATGATTTAGCAGCAGTTGCCTTCATTAGGCATTAACAGGTCCCTATAACGAAGTCAGTGTTACGTCGATACGATTTGTTCGGGTCTACGGGACATTGCGATTGGTGTGTTTACCATTTCCATGTGCATCACCTCACTTGTAAAGCCTGTATCTCTCCTTGTACTTGCAGGATGTACGGAAGTGGGAAAGGGAAATGGAGGTGATTGTTGGTGAAGGAAGGCTGGATCAAGTATGGGTGCTGTGCCAAAAAGAAAGGAAACCCATGTACAGTTAAGGATTCCTTCATATAATGATGCAAAGGTTTTTTTTGTATTAGGGGCTACAGGTCTGAAGATGAAGTGGTTAAATTTGGTTATTGGAAACTTTATGACCGACATTAATCAGAGGAGAGATTATTCTTGGCCGAGGGTAATTATCTGTAGCGTGATTAAATCCAGGACTGTATCGGTGGTGAAATGGCTGCAGGTGCGCTTGTCGAGACATTCGTTGTTCCTGGGGCCAGAGAGAGGTCACGAGTCTCGGTCTTCATCCACCACTGCTATACATCATGACTGAAAGTCTGTGAATATTTCCCACTGTGATGTCAGAAGTGCTATAAAGCTATTCTGCTCATTGTTCTTACAAAGCTCTTCCTTAATCTCTTTCCTTAATGTTTTTGGATTGGGGTATGTGTGTGATGTTGCTTTGAAGCAGCATTTCAGCATCTATTCCCAGTTGCCTTGTGGGAATTTAAGAGTTATCCATGGAATGTGGACTGAGACTACATGTAATGCACACTAGGTCGAGCAAGCAGATCACTCCCTTTATAAAGATCATTAATGAGCCAGCTGGACTTCTATTGCAATGCTGTAGTGATGTGGCACTCCTGAGAATACATCGATTTCCAGATGCTTTGAGTCCAAGCTACTAGCTGCCTTGAGATAGATTTGCACCCACAACCTTAGGAGATTTGGAATCTACGATACTATCATACACTCCCATTCCATTCCCACCCATATACTGCACAGATTGTTTGAACATTTACAAATGATTACATGTTCTTCTCCAGAATTCCATTCAATTTTTTCCATCACCCATGCAGCCTTGTTCTGCTTTCCCTTATTGCTCTCCTGAATCTGCTTCGACATGTCTGATAATTATAATTGGATCCGCTTGAGCATATATTACATATCCTTCAGCTGAATTAATCTTCTCTTTCCTCTATGATTTTTCGAGACCCTGTCCCATATTTTTTCAAATTAAATTTAAACATATGTATGTATATACATATGATAATATACTGTATCCTCATTGGATAAATCTCATTCATTTATATGCAACCAAAAATAATTTCGTGAGGAAAACGAAACTCATCCATGAAGAAATTTCAACTTTTAATTACCGGGTTTCAGAATTGCTCATCAACGTACTGGTGCAATTTCCAAAGCCCTTAAAATGGTAACAGAACTCGAGCAGCCCCCAAAACAGCCCTGCTCATTGAAATCTGTATTAAAAAAACAAAACCAGAATTGTGAGCAAGTCGATCAACTACAGCAAAATAAATAAATACGAAGAATTTGGATTCCAAGATTCTGGAAAATAATCAAGTCACGATCGGGTTGACAGTTAAAAACCCAACTATCTCCACTAGTGACCTGAACGGATGGAGTAATCTAAGTTGACTGATCTAATCTACCAATGATGGATGTCTAAACATTGCAGTTGAATGTGAATACCTCCGGGGAAACTTATGATGGATATTCTATATACTGTATTTAAAATGTGATGAAGCTGACTGTGTGCATCTGAAGCCTTCCGGTCAAAACCCATTGGCTGGAAAGCTGGCTCGACTCCACTAACAATTGTAACCAGCAAAATCATATATCAGGTCAGGTCAGGTATGGGAGCATGTGCCAGAACAGCGCGTCGCTGCGTCCACTTTCCGCCGGTACTCCAGGGGCCTCCGTCTGGCCATCCCCCAGGCAGATGCCAGGCCCATCCCCATCTCCTTGAGATGATGGTCAACCTGCTGCAACTATGAGGCACGTGGTCGGCCCACTGGCCTCCTCCACTCATGAGACTCCCTCGCTGAGAGAATCTGGTGAGCAGGATCAGCGTCAGGAAAACGAGCCACATGTCCATACAGCCGCAGCTGACGCTCACGGACTATGCAGGTAACAAATCTCATCCGAGTCTCTCTCAGCAACCGCTCGTTGGACACAAAATCCGACCAGCGATAGCCAAGGATTCTCCGAAGAGACCTGGGTACCAAAGGAATTAAGTCTCCGTCTCAGATCCTTGGTCAAAGTCCAAGTCTCGCACCCATAGAGCAAGACTGGAAGTACCAAGGACCTGAAGACTCGGACTTCGTCCTCCCGCACAGGTACCGGCACCGCCACACCCCATGTTCCAGTGAATCCATGACTCCCCAGGCCCGACCCAGACGCCTATTGACCTCCGGCTCACAACCTGCGGAGACATGAATATCACTGCCAAGGTAAGTGAATCTATCCACGACCTCAACATCCTCACCACAAACAGACACAGACAGGACAGCAGCATCCAAGATGTCACCGAAAGCCTGGATTTTATTTTTGACCCAAGAAATCCGTAATCCCAACGGCTCCGACTCCTCATTCAGCACCTCGAGGGCCCCCAAGAGGATGTCTAAAGTCTCCGCAAAGATGACTGCATCATCTGCAAAATCAAGGTCCGAGATCTTGACATTGCCAAACGATGCACCGCAACTTGATCTCTCCGACATCCTCCCAAAAATCCAGTCCATACAAGTGCTGAAAAGTGTGGGGGCAAGTACACATCCCTGACGAACTCCAGTAACAACTGGAAATAAGTCAGAGGCGGTACCACCACACTTCACAGCACTCTCAGTACCAGAGTAGAGTTCAGACATCAGATCGATCAGTTTCGGTGGCACCCCACGAAGACCAAGAATCCTCCAGAGGACATCCCGATTCACTGAATCAAACGCTTTACAGAGATCAACATAGGCTGCAAGCAGCCCCTGCCGAAACTCTCGTCTGCGTTCAGTGAGGACACGAAGAGCAAGGATACGGTCAATCGTTGACCTCTTTGGTGTAAAGCCTGACTGCTCTGGACGCTGGTGCTCAAGCAGATGGTGGCGAACCCTATCAAGAATTATCCGAGCAAAGACCTTGCCCGGCACTGAGAGCAGCGTCACCCCTCGGTAGTTGTTGCAGTCTTGGCGATCACCCTTCCCTTTCCAGAGAGGGACAACAAGGCCCCTCTTCCAGTCAGTTGGGATGATGCCTGTGTTCCAGGCAGAGCACAAAACTGCATGCAACGACGCGAGTGCAGCATTTCCACCAGCCTTGAGAAGTTCAGCATGGATGCCACAGATCCCTGGAGCTTTGCCCCGTTTCAACTGGTTCACCGCAGCCCGTGTTTCCACAAGCGATGGTGGACCACAGTTGATTCGAGGGTCAGCAACAGGGATTGTAACACCCTTGACGTCCAACTCGACAGCTGGGGGATCAGCCTGGTACAACCGCTCAAAGTAACCGGCCCAGCGGGCCTTCACTTCAGACTCCTCTGTCAAGAGCCTACCACTCTCTGCTCGAACTGCAGTGCTCCGAGGGATGGGCTTGGATGAACGTAATGCGCGAATTCCCTGTAAGCGGGACGAGAATCACCTGTCCACAGGTGATGCTCTACCCCCTCACAGATTCCTCGCACATAGGCCTCCTTGTCCACCCTCAGTGCACGTA
>NC_140972.1:25150544-25170544 GCF_056783735.1 Eptatretus burgeri
ATCAGCGTGACAGTCTGTAGTCGAATTGTACTACATCGGGAATCGAACCCAGACTAGACAACTCAAAAGACAGTGTTACCACCGATGTTACCACTGATGGTTACGGACGGATCCGGATATTACCACTGATGTTTCTGTCAGCGATGACGACGACGATTGTCTCAAGGCACAAACTACACTCGGTGGTTTGTTTTTGTCTTGTCATGTATAAAACAGCGGTGTCTGTAAGCATGTTTGTCTGGTAAGTACTCCGAGACCTTTAGACTGATCGACACCAAATTTTCAGGGGATTCTCAGGGGGGCCCTCACTTTGGTTTTCTTCAAAATATTTAATAAAAAACAAAAAGTCTGGCAGCCCAACAAGATTGAAAATCATTCCAAACAGGAACGTACTGTTTTTAATGACGTTATAAAGGACACAAACAACAGGTACGAATAACTAATGTGACGTGTTAACTAAGGTGGTGTAAAAGTGGTAAATTAGCATCAATAGTGGTAAATTAGTGATTTTTTTTTTTAAACAGAATTTAATATCTCTATTTTATGAGTCCTCCACCAGTTTCACTAGAGGGGACGATAGGTTGTCTGTCCGTCCGTCCGTCTGTCTGTCCCACCAATGGTTTTTCAGACATTTTTTCCCATACATTTTACCATATTCAACTGAAACTTGGTGCATGGCTTTATTATAAGTTACAGAACAAGTTCGAGTTTCAGGGCGTTTCATCCATTTCCCAAGGAGTTACACCCTTTTGGACCTTAGACCGGTAGGGGACATGTAAAGCAAAGCAATTTTCCCTCTTGTTTCACTCAAATTATACACTTGAATTATATGTATATATATATATATATATATATATATATATATATATATATATATATATATATATATATATATATGTATATATATATATATATATATATATATATATGAAACACAAAACGCCTTTTTGGCACTTTCAAAAACCTTCCGTTTCGGAGCACTGTACTTGGATAAAATATTAATTCCCTGAGGGCAGAGTAACTATGAGATTCTGCCCTCTGACAAATATGGCAGAGCCTAGCAATTCTTGCAAAGCATCTTTTTCTCAAAGATTGTTCAAACATCGTCATTTTCTCCAAGGAGAGTCGGCAGGAGGTTTGTAATTGCACAAATACTGCGATAAACCTCGATGGCAACTCAATCAGCTTTGTGTGGTCACCATCATATGCCTTTTATGCAAGGTTCACAAACAAAACAAACATACATCGTGCTTGTAAACACAAAGCGAGAGTTTAAAAGACTCTTCCTGTGTCCTTTTTCTCAAGACTCCATTGAACTCTCTGGTTATGTTTTCATCCCTGTTTGTCAATCTGTTTGTCTGCTTGTCTGTCTGTCAGCAGGATATCTGAAAAAGTTATTGATGGATTCCGACGACACTTGGTGGACAAGTTCGGCATGTGACAAGGATGAATTGATTCGATTTTGGTGAAGATCCGAATCCGGCCCATCAGTGGGATACAAAACGTAAACTGTTCAGCCTGGCAGAGGTATGCACTCCACCGAGTGGTGTTCCAGTTACCTCCGCCACCGAAGGTGAAGGAGGTTATGTTATGTTTTCACCCCCTTTCTGTCTGTTTATCTGTGTGCAGGATATTTTGAAATTTTGTGGACATGTTCAGTGTGTCACAAGGACAAACTGATTCGATTTTGGTGAAGATCCAGATCCGGATGTGACTACGAGAATTTTTTAAGTGATTCGTCACCATTGAGAGATCGGGCCCAAACCGATATATAGCACGATATCTCAAAAAAGTTGCGGACGGATTCGGATGAAACTTGGTGGACATGTTGGGTGTGTGGCCACGACTAATTAATTTGATTTTCGTGAAGATCCAGATCTGGATCTGGATACGAGAATTATTTAATTTTTAAAGTGATTCTTCACAATTGAGAGATAGGGTCAAAAACGATATAGTTCTGTATAGCATGATATTTCAAAAAATGTATTGGGCCCGATATGTTCTCGTGGATCAGGCATTACAGGGCGTAGGCATGAGCTCTACCGAGTGTCCCTCTAGTGATCTAATGTAATCACGTTCTGCCAGAGAGTAATTGGTGTCTCTTGGCAGGTGGCTGAAGCCTAAGGTCTCATTCTCTCTCTCTCTCTCTCTCTCTCTCTCTCTCTCTCTCTCTCTCTCTCTCTCTCTCTCTCTCTCTCTCTCTCTCTCTCTCTCTCTCTCTCTCTCTCTCTCTCTCTCTCTCGACAGGCCGGTGGGTTGTTTGGTGATCCTCTGTGGTGTCTCGCTTCTGGTTTTAGCTCCCTTGCATTTCTGCCATTCATCTCGACCCAAGTCTTCCTGGTCACGACTGTTCCTCCAGTGACGCATTGTTATGTGTTCCCCAAATGCTTGGAATTTCATTGTTAACCTCGACTCCCTCTTCCCGTCTTCTATCATCAATGCAATTCCCCCCACGAGTCTGTTTTGTCTCATCCTGCTGTTGAGTGCCCCTCCCCCCACACCCCCTCTATCTCTATTGTTCCTTTTGCACACTGCATGTTTGTCTTTGTGCCTCGAGTGCCTTCCACATCATCATCATCATCACCAGTTGGCTGCTCAGTAGCCAACCACAATTTTTTTTCTTCAATTTGTCCAGTTCTGTCAATTCCTCAGGGGTGAAGAGGCCATCATTTTCTCCTATGATCTCCTGCTATGGACACCAGCTGGCAGACAGGGTAATTCGGGTCTACCTGCTTTCCATCTCCCATTTACCTGCTGGCAAAGATCATGCTCTTTGCCAACCTCAGCCTCCTCTTACCTGATGAAACCTCTCTACGTGTATTTGTGCACGCTCATTCGATCGAGGATACGTCATCTCAAGCAGAGCCGTTAATTATACCTTTGGGTAACCCCAAGATTGTTGTCGACCCCGAAAGAATCATGAAAATGAAATTGTCTCAAGCGTTGTCTTCATAACATTGAGCTTTTACACGAATCTCTTGCAGGACAAAAACGTCGATGTACCTTAAAGCAAATTGAAAAGACATCAGCAGACAAGAATGGGGGGAAATCGACACATACAGTATCTACCAGTATCATAAAACGCTTCACTCTACATAATGATAATGTCTCCTGATGTATAACCGCTGTAACATCCCTCTGATGCGCTATCATTTACCTGGTCATGTGACCACGCTTCATCTCGACATTTTAATGCTCAATAAAAACCATAAAATTACGCAGTTTTTTTATATGCCGAAGGAAATTATGGAAAACTCAAGAAAATCACAAAATCGATAAACGAGGAAGGATCTACGTGGGCATTCATGGGATTTTTTTTCTGTTTAGAATAAATTATACAAGGTAGAAACTTTCATGGAGATGCCATATGCACTTAACTGTAATAATACCACCTGGAATGACCTTGTTGGGGGTACCTGAGTGATCTTGACAGTACACCCGAACTGCCTGGTACAGGACCAGAGCGGTGAAGAAAGAACAAAAGGATAGAAAGGCCCATCTGCAGGGTCAAGGGTTTTCACAGGCCCGAGAGACCTTAATCTTCATGCTGGAAGTGACATCGGGCCAGGAGATTGCTCACGGCCGAGACGTCAAACGGGGTCAGCGAATCCTCTTCCACGCCTGTCTCGGAAGATGCTCCACCTCCTGCGAAGAGTCACGTGATGTACATGCGTTTGACGAGATGCGTTTGCTCTCACAAACATTCAGTGGTACGATTATGCAAAAGGATTACAGCTAAAGTGAGAGATACATGAGGGTTGGCGAGGGATTTCGTGCCATTCTTCACATGAAGCATTTTGCCATCTTGGGGGGATGATGTTGAGGGTTGTAGTGACAATGAATGTTGCTCTACTCTGCAGGATAGCCCAGATGTGGGGTCTGTTGTGGATAGATCTGGAGAACTTTGTGAGTCAATGCATTATATATGGGTTGGCAGGATACTCGTGATCCTTAGAGACAGCACTCGCCTTTGAGCTTTCTCCTCTGCGTTTGATTCCTGGCCCGATTAAAAACGGTCACCATGACGTCTCACCGTGACGTCTCTGTCTGCTGCGTGGGATGCTGGGAAACTTATCAGCATTTGTTAAAGGTCCTACGAAGTCTTTTGCAAAAAGTAGAAGAGTTATCGCCGGTGACATGAACAAATTACAAATTCTGCTGAACATCTGAAGGTGGCACAGTTACACTCCCATGCAGAATAGGATGCCACCAGGGCTGAAAGGGTAGCTTGGAGGTGTGCACACCCAACCCCTGAGCTGCCTAGCCGAGGCTCGAATGTTCGCCCAGGTACAAACTGATATCCTGGTGTTTTTATACACAGGGTGAAGCATCAATATGTAGCCAGGCCCTTTGATGTACTTCAAACTGGGCATCACGTCTGCCGCCATTAGTTGGTGGACGTTAAAGACCCCACGGCCTTCACGAAGAGTCTGCGAGCTGTTTCCGGCACCCTGTATATGTAAGAAGAAGGGTGCACCCTGCAGCCACGTTTTTCACGTGAAGGAATGGCTGAATGGGGTTATGACCTCCGCCACCGAATGTGAAGCAGGTGATGTTTTCACCAATTTCTGTTTGTTTGTTTGTTTGTTACTTGCAAAGTCGAAGATTTTTCAAGTATATTGGTGAGTCGATTTTGTTATTCCGTCTGTCTGCTTGTCTGTCTGTCTGTCTCTTTGTCACCTATAGATCACAATTCTAAACCGATCGTCATGAAACGTTACCAAATTGTTGAGGTCAAAGGTCATCTTGAGGTCAAATTTCTAAAATCGTCATTATTTCAACGATTGGCTTGAAATTTGAACAATATTTGCATATTGCATCACTTGATTGGGAAGCTAACTATTTTTGTGGTCAAAGGTCAACTCAAGGTCAAATTTCTAAAATCAATTTTCATCCTATTAACTTGAAAGTTGAACAGGATTTGCATAGTCCATCACAAAATTGGGAAAGCAACTATTTTTGAGGTCAAAAGGTCAATGGTCAACTCAAGGTCAAACTTCTAAAATCATTGACTTGAATCATTGAAATTGACTTGAAATTTGAACAAGATTTGCATGTTGCATCACTAAATTTGGAAACCGATTATTTTGAGTTGAAAAGGTCAATGGTCAACTCAAGATCAAACTTCTAAAATCATCAATTTTTATCTGAAAGATCATCAATTTTTGTCCGATTGACTTGAAATTTAAACAGCATTTGCATAGTGCATTAATTAATTGGGAAACCAACTATTTTTTGAGATCAAAATGTCAAAGGTCAACTCAAGGTCAAACTTCTAAAACAATCAAATTTAATCTGAAAAATCATCAATTTTCATCTGATTAACCTGAAAATTAAGCAGCAATTGTGCATAGTGCATCACTGAATTTGGAAATAAACTATATTTGAGGTCAAAGGTCAACTCAAGGTCAAACTTTTAAATCATCAATTTCAATCTGAAAAATAATCAATTTTCATCCGATTGACCTGAGCTTTGATTCAGATTGCCAATTTTAATCTTAATGAAATGGACAATTTGATGTATCCATGGCAACCTTTGGAGAAGGGGCTGGATTTTGCAGATGTCTTTTTCTTGTTATTCCGTCTGTTTGTCGCCTACAGGTCACAATTTTAAACCGATCTTCACGAAACTTCAACACATGGTCGAGTTTGTCACAAGGAAGAAGCTTATTGTTTTGGAGGTCAAAGGATCAACAAAGGCCAAAGGTCAACAACTTCGGTGAGATTTCTAAAATCGTCAAATTTCATACAATTGACTTGAAATTTGAACAAGATTTGCATGTTGCATCACTAAATTTGGAAACCGATTATTTTGAGTTGAAAAGGTCAATGGTCAACTCAAGATCAAACTTCTAAAATCATCAATTTTTATCTGAAAGATCATCAATTTTTGTCCGATTGACTTGAAATTTAAACAGCATTTGCATAGTGCATTAATTAATTGGGAAACCAACTATTTTTTGAGATCAAAATGTCAAAGGTCAACTCAAGGTCAAACTTCTAAAACAATCAAATTTAATCTGAAAAATCATCAATTTTCATCTGATTAACCTGAAAATTAAGCAGCAATTGTGCATAGTGCATCAGTGAATTTGGAAATAAACTATATTTGAGATCAAAGGTCAACTCAAGGTCAAACTTTTAAATCATCAATTTCAATCTGAAAAATAATCAATTTTCATCCGATTGACCTGAGCTTTGATTATGATTACCAATTTTAATCTTAATGAAATGGACAATTTGATGTATCCATGGCAACCTTTGGAGAGAGGGGTAGATTTTGCAAGTATCATACTTTGCACAACATATTTATCTTGTTTGTTTGTCTGTTTGTGTGCAAGATATCTCAAAAAGTTGTGGATGGATTCGGACGAAACTTGGTGGACACTTTGGGTGTGTGACGAGGAAGAATTGATTCAATTTTGGTGAAGATCAGAATCTGGATCCGATAATTTTTTTAAGTGATTCTTCACCATTGATAGGGCTAAACATATACTCTATATTGCACGATATCTCAAAAAGTGAATGGATTCGGATGAAACTTGGTGGACAAGTTGGGTTTGTGACCACGACGAATTGATTCGATTTTGGTGAATATCCGAATCTGTATCTGAATACGAGAATTATTTAATTTTAAAGTGATTCTTCGACATTGAGAGATAGGGCCAAAAACGATATGTAGCATGATTTTTCCAAAATGTATTCGGCCCAATATTTTCTCGAGGATCAGGCATTACATGGTGGAGGAATGTGCTATACCGAGTGCCCTTATAGTTTGAATACCAATCATTTGGAAAAAAGCCCTGATAAGTGTTATTATCTTGGAAAATGAACTGATGTTCATGACGGTGTGTTGATAGCATAACCGACTTAACGATATTGTTGCAGAAGAAATACGTTCACAGGTAATGGCTTACGTGTATTTTTAACATGTATGATGTATAAATGATACAAACTTTACCATCGGTTATCTCTGCTTTATTGGTGTTGCTGAGAAAGAAAGAAAAAAAACAACACTTTATTCTACATCTAAAGACCATTATTTGGCAATCCTGATTAAAACGTGACGAATCACAAAAGGCTACTTATTAGGTATGGTGTACTCCAAAAATGGTGCAATTCCCCCTCCCAGAATGCCCTGCCCCAAACATGGCCCTCCTTTCCCTCTCCCTCCCTTCCCTTTCCCTCCCTTCACCTTCCTTCAACCTCCTGTGAACATCTCCCCACCGTGCTCTTCTTTCTTATCTGGGGCCTACCCTAAAATGGTGTTTCATTCTCCTGTCAATCCCTCTTCTTTTGCTTTTCTCAATAATTTTCTCATTTAAGCCAATTATATGGATTGTCTGTGAAGGGACATTGGTCTGCACATAATGAAGAAAAGGTGCTGTCAAACTTTGGTTACAGTCACAAACACGTCTGGAAAACACCTCTTGACAATTAGTTTGTTCAATTAGTGAGATTAGTAGTCTCTGACTCACAAATGCTGTGTATGATTTGGGTTATGTTTTCACTCCTGTTTGTCTATCTGCCTGTGAGCAGGATATCTCAAAAAGTTGTGGATGGATTCAGACGAAACCTGGTGGATAGGTTGGTTGTGTGCCACGGACGAATTGATTAGATTTTGGTGAAGATCAGGATCTGGATACTCGAGTTTTTTTGATTTGTAAGTGATTCTTGATAGTTGTGAGACTGGACCAGAAATGATACATATCATGATATTTTCAAAACGTTGCGCACAAGTTATGACAAAAGTCGGTGGATGAGTTGGTTAGGTGACAAGAACAAGCTGGTTAGATTTTGCTTAGGGTCCTGATGCAGATACAGCCTATTGGTGGGATACAAAATGTAAACTGATGAGCCTGGTGGAGGTATGGGATCTAACGAGTGGAGTTCGACTTATTATTACATGCAATGTATTGGTGAGCACAGGCCCCCACATTTCAAGCGGTCAAGTCTCGCTCACTTTCATGGTGACTGAGAATTCTCCACCCACTCACCCATCACAAAAATGAATATCCCAGGAGCCCTTGGAATCTAGATTTCCATCTAGATTCCAGTTGGCACTATCAAAACCACGTCCTGCACACAATGGCCCCACCGCACTCCGCAATGCTCAATGTCTCAGTTAAGGGTCGTCATGTTTTCACTTTTGACAGACTGTATTGCAAGTTGAAGTGTGCACAACTGGATGTGATGGCTTGAAGAATGGGAAAGATTCGCTATTTGTTGAAAAAAAAGAGTTATTGTTAAAAACAAATAGCGAATCATTTTGATTCCTCGTCAGACCTATCATAAGTGGCAGCAAATATCTAGAAAGACCGATTTGGAAAATAAATTAAATTTTAAATATTCCTCGATCAACAGAAAACTACATATATATATATATATATATATATATATATATATATATATATATATATATATATATATATATATATATATATATATGTGCTCTCCAGTCCGTCTAGATATTGGGATGGTGAACCAAAAAGGTACTTCTCAATACGCAGGGAAGTAAAAGAAAGGAATAAAACTCCAACTGCTGAGCAACGTGATCATCGTGACGGAGTGGCCACTTGGGGTCGATATAGGCCGCACATCTGCACTGTGGATGCATGCCTCGTCCGAGGCACTGCACAATCGAGGCACGTTAAATTGCACATGTAAATAGATCAGGGAAGGAGTAATGTGCAGCCAGGGAGGCAGGTTGTCGGTGCAGGGGGCCGGTGCGCCGGGAAGTTGGCAGGAGGAAAAGCCGCCCCGGTGAGTGCTGAGTGAGGCTGTAAAAGCGAAGAGGGTCGGTAAATCGGACGAAGTCTCTTCGGGCGGACGGCCTGAGTGCTGCTTGATGGGCTAACTGACAGTCACTACATCACCGGAATGGTAGCCGCCGGCGCGCGGCTGTTACGGGGGCGCCGCCTTGCTAAATAATGCATCATCGCTTGTTTAAACCAGCGCGTCTGTCACGGAGCGGGCCCAGCTCAACAACCACGCCTCGAGGAACGCTCGTGCTCCCTGGCAGTGACCCCTCACTCCTCTTTGCCACCTGCTGCCGGTGCAATAAAGGATTTGGAAAGCAATTGGCGAGTTGCGGACAATTGCTGATGATTGCTTGAGGTGATGCTTCTCCTTCATGAAGCCATCTAGCTTTTAGCGGAAAGTGCAAACACCCAAAAACTGAGTCGGACGCACTTTCTTGGACTCCTTTGAATGTCCGTGGAAAAGAAATTTATGTCACCGAGTTAAAGGAGCCCAAATATAGAAATTTTCATGCATAAAAGTACTACACAATATTTTCCCACTTTTGCGTTTACGAAACAAATGAAAAGGGATGAAAGTAATGCGTTACTCCTTTTTTATTATTTTAAAAATAGATTCTTAGGGTCTATCATCAGGGTGATACATCAATGTGTGCGCCATCCCTCTGATGGACATTAAACTGTGTCCAGTTTGCTCGCATTAGTTGATGGACGTTAAAGATTCGACTGTGTCTTTGGCGAAAAGTCGGTGAGTTATCGTCGGCACCCTGAACAAATTACAAATTATTGCCCTCACTGACGGTTGGGAAGGCAACGGCAAACTCCCCACAACCCTCACCTTGCACCTTCTTCAGCAGCATCGATGCTTTCTTTGTAAAGAATATGGTATCCAGAAGATGATGGTGATGATGATGATGATGGTGATGATGATGATGATGATGGTGGTGATGATGATGATACCCCGCTGTGCCACAATCTAAAAAACGGTTTCGAAAAATGAAATCTTTCTTCGATTTGATCGTGAGCTGATATTTAAAGGTCAAAGCGGTTATCAGCAGGTCATTGTGGCCTGGTTCCTTGGATGAATGACCATACTCTGTCTCAGTTCTTTTCTCATTCTTATGTTGCACCATGTACCGCTGAAAGGTCTCTCACAGTGGTCACATGTTTTGCACAATGATAGTACCGTACTTAAGGTCTAAATTCACCATGAGGGTGGCTTTACAAATCTGGCCAAAAACAAGAGACGCTATGAAAGAGAAACTAAAAAAAAGAAGGAAAGAAAGAATGCGTAATGTTGTTTGATGATCTGAGTTTGGAAAGCCTTCAGTCCAGGGACCTATTAAAGCAAATTTTTCAAACATTCTTGAACACACATAAAAATGATAACTTGGAGAAGCACAGTTAACGATAAATTATCTCGAAGGATTTCACACGAAAATGACGATGTAATTTGTGGGAATTGGAATCATCAAGGTGATGAATAAACCAGGTAGCTGGAATTATAAAGTGTCTGAACAAATAAATACAACAGGCACACATTTACCTCGTGGAGTCATGGGACGATCATGAAGATTTTTATGTGTGGTTTTCATCGTTTACAAGTCAGGCTTTGTGGCTTTACTGATAAATTTCATCATGCTACTCACGGAAATGTCATATAATTAGTATTATTATTATTATTATTATTATTATGGACGCAAATATAAAAACAATGCAGAGGTTTTTTTTATTGTTTTCCACCACCGCCCACCCTCCTCCCTCGCTTCATATGATGCTCCATCCATTCCACTCGCCTCCCCTCTCTTTATTCCTATCTACTCCCAAACTTCTTTGCTTTCTCTGCTCATTCCTCCCACAACCGACGAGCCTTCTTTCTCTATCCAGAATCATCCATTCTTTTCCTTTTCACAAAATCCATCTGTTACAAAAAGGAAAAGCGTCCGTCCGTTTGTGTATCCATCAGGCTTGCGAAAATAAAAATGGTACCATTGGGCAGCTAAATTCAATTTACTTTGAACAAAAAACATTAAATGATGCCTGCTTGAAAAGCCCATCTTTCCCCATAGAAGAAGAAAGAAGAATAAGTGGGATTTGGAGCTTATCGCAGCGGTTGCAACGGTAATATTTTTTATTAGTCTATGACAGCAGGAATCCTTGAGAATAACGCCAGAATAAGGCTTGAGGAGCACATGAAATTATAAATATTAATACTTCTTGAAGCAACAGAAGAAAAAAAATATATTAGTACACGGAAGGAGAACACAAACAACAAAAACGACCACGACCACCACAACAGCAGCAATGACAACAATTATGTTATAAAATAAAATGTCCTTATTCACGAGTTTTCCTTCATTTCTCATCCTCGATGAGACTCACACGCAGATATGCAATATGTTTGTGAAGTGCAATTTGCTGTCTTTTTGATTAAACTCATCAGTGAAGCGATGGGCAAGCATGCCAAGTATCGTCAATTTAATATCTGTGGTCTGCACCAAATAAAGATAAGGCCCTAAATTAATGTGCCGCAAGAGATGGATTTTTATCATGCAAGAAAGGACATCTGAGATGTCCAGGTTCCAAGTTCAGTTTTTATCCCCCGCCGCGTGGCGGAAGGGGGATGTTGTTGTCACCCAGGTCGTCCGGCTGTCCGTCCAGCTGTCCGTCCGTCCATCCGGGCGTCAACATTTATAGCTGTGAGTGCGATAACTCATAAACTGTTCGCCATATCGATTTGAAATTTGGGTCACACATGTACCACCTGAAAAGGAAGAAACCTATTGATTTTGGGCATGGCCGGATCCAAGATGGCCGACTGGGGCGGCCATCTTGAAAAACATGTTTTTTGTCATAAATGGAAAAACGCTTATCTGATTTCAATTATTTTTGGTTACGACGTTCCTCACCCCCTTGGGGAACTTTTTCGAGATGATGACCAAATGGTGTCTTGTTTCCAATTCACCTCCCTCGTTATCTGGAATATGTATGACCTTTTTCATTCAATGGCGGGGGATTCCCCATCTCTGATGGTATATTTATTACTTCGTGACGATAAACTCTCTCGTTAACGGATAAAACTCCCTCTGGAAATCCCACGCAGGAAATAAGCACCAGATGAACCAGAGCTAAAGCGTATTCACATATGAGACCGCAGGACAAATTATGCCGCAACACTACTCCCCCTCCAAGTGTATTAAGCAAATGGAAGGGACAAACAAAATACATAACGGTGCAGAATAAGAGATGTAGACCGCCCACGCAAAAATAAAATTCACAACAAAGAGAAATGTTCCAACAAGCAAAATGTACTCCACAAATATCGTGCTGGGAAGTGTACATGACACCCAGCTGGAATACTTGGTAGTGTTGGGAAAGGTGTCGTCAGACAATGAGAATAATTCTCCTGGGAGACAAAGCGGTGCACGGTACACCAGCTCTGCAGTGAAACAACAAAGGTCGTCTTTTAAAGCAGCTCACGTACCAAGCAGGACTAAGTCGTCTGTCCAGTGTATGGAGTTGTCACGTGCTTTCAGGGAAGACTAGTGTTGGTCGTGGAAACGTTCAGTTCAACCATACCATTTGCTGCTGGTTGATAAGTGGTGATTGGCACACCGTCAGTACAAAGGAGTTTAGTCAGCTCAGTTAATTTGAACTGGTAACCATGGTACGATCTTTAGTGAGGGTTGATGGAATGCCAAAACATGCGATCCAAGTGTGGATAAAGGCCCTGGCAATGGTAGGTGTGATGATGTCAGCTATTGATGTAGCCTCCTGCCAACAGGTAAAGCAGTCGACACAGGTCAGTAAATAGCAGTGTCTGTTTGAAGATGGTAGGGGACTGACAAGATCCACATGGACGGTGTTGAAACGCCTATCCGGTATTGAAAAGTTACTGAGTGATGCAACAGTATGACGTTGGATCTTGCAGCAATGGCATTAAAGACACTATTTGGCCCAATAGCGCACATCACTGTTGATGTGTGGCCAGCTGTAGCGCATAGTGTTGAGTCGCTGGGTTGATCGACCACCCGCGTGAACAAACGAGTGAAAAGTGTCGAAGACTGTATGATAGAATGCAACAGGAACAAAAGGGCACAACTGTCCTGTTGATGTATCACACCCGAGAGTAGTGTTTGTTCCTGGGAGCGGTACCTTGTGAAATGTAAGCAAACCGGTTGCAGATTGCAGATGGTGGAGTTCTATGTCCTCCCATTGCAGTGCTGGATGTGTATTAAAATCAATGGCTGGTATGTTGGGAGAAGACAACACCAATATCTCGATGCATGAGAGAGAGAGAGAGAGAGAGAGAGAGAGAGAGAGAGAGAGAGAGAGAGAGAGAGAGAGAGAGAGAGAGAGAGAGAGAGAGAGAGAGAGAGAGATAGAGAGAGAGAGAGAGAGAGAGAGAGAGAGAGAGAGAGAGAGAGAGAGAGAGAGAGAGAGAGAGAGAGAGAGAGATAGATAGAGATAGATAGAGAGAGAGAGAGAGAGAGAGAGAGAGAGAGAGAGAGAGAGAGAGAGAGAGAGAGAGAGAGAGAGAGAGAGAGAGAGAGATAGATATATGCCGAGTTCACAATTCCTTTGATGTTCCAGATGTCAGTGATGAACTGTGAGATATATCTGAGTTGGTGAAATGTGCGAGGAGAGTTAAAGTGCGAATGGGTGGATAGAGTGAAAGTTAAAGGTTTGTGGTCAGTCAGGACAAAGAATTGTCTGGCCTCTAAAAAGTTGCAGAAGTAACACACAGAGTAATTCCTGATCAAAGGTGCTGCACTTGCGCTCTGTTGGTTTCAGCATTTTAGAGAAGAAGGCCAGTGGATAACCAGTCGGCATCGATAAACTGGTGAAATGGCGTGCTCACTGTAACAGGAAATCCCGACTAATCTGAAATAATCTGAACCCAAATTTAATTGGCTTGTTCTTGTCATCTAAGCAACTTACCCACTCAGTTTTGTCGTAATCCATAAACAACTTTTTGAGATGTCGTGCTATATATTATTTTTGGCCCCATTTCTCTACGGTGAAGAATCACATATAAAAACGAGAAGGGCACTTGGTGGAGCGCATACCTCCGCCATGCAATACCTGATCCACGAGAACATATCTGGCCCAATACATTTTTGAAATATTATCCTATATATACAGTATATAGGGGAGCCTGGTGTTGGCGCAGTGGTTAGGGCAGCAGCTTGGGATCCAAAAGGTCCTGAGTTCAAGCCCCGTTGGGCCACTGAATTAATACACCAGGGGGTTGACTCAGCCTGTCATCCTTCTGAGGTCGGCGAAATGAGTACCAGTGTACTGGGCCGGTGTATACCCCGGTTAAAATAGGTGTACCATATCCCTGTGTCGTAAGAGGCGACCAGGGTTGCGTCAGGAAGGGCATCCGGCGTAAAACATGTGCCAAATCACTATGCGGATCATACGGATGATCCGCTGTGGCGACCCCTAACGGGAGCAGCCGAAAGAAGAAGAAGAAGACAGTATATAGGGTGTCCCAAAAGTCACCTTGGGAATTAGAAATTAAATAACATTTCTGTTTTTTAACAATTTTTTTTTCAGAATTTAGATTAACATTTGGAAATTACCCATGGAAAAATTCACAACTGAACAAATAACCAAAATCGGGGAATTTTATTTTAAATTTCATCAATCAACTATTCTCACCCAAAGAGCATGAACACCGAATAATTTCGCGAAATTCAGAGATTTCTTGGCCATCACGTTCTCCTGATTTGATGCCTCCTGATTGTTTTCTTTGGGGTTACCTAAAGGAGCGTGTATACATCAATAAGCCCCATACATTTCAGCAGCTCAAGGACAACATCTGTGCAGAAATTCGAGGGCTGCAGCCGGAGTTATTGTCCGCTGTTATGGAAAATGCTGTCGAAAGAGCCCATCTCTGCAAACCCGAAAATGGAGGACATCTAAGCTGCATCATTTTTCATAAATAAAGCAAATTGATCTCCATTTTGTAAATTTTCTTTTTGTATAAAAATAATCATAATTTTTTTTTAAACCAGAAATGTTATTTAATTTCTAAATCCCTAGCTGAATTTTGGGACACCCTGTATATCGTTTTTGGCCCTATCTCTCAATGGTGAAGAATCACTTAAAAAAAAAAATTCTCGTATTCAGATTCAGATCTTCACCGAAATCGTATCAATTCGTTCTTGCTACACCCAACCTGTCCACCAAGTTTCATTCAAATCCGTCCACAACTTTTTGAGATATCGTGTTATATATCGGTTTAGCCTTATCTCTCAATGGTGAAGAATAACTTTAAAAATTATCAGATCCAGATCCGGATTCGGATCTCCACCAAAATCGAATCGGTTCGTCCTTGTCACACACCAAACCTGTCCACAAAATTTCATCTGGATCCATCCACAACTTTTTGAGATAACTTGCACACAGACAAACACAGAATGGGGTGAAAACAATCGCATTCACCTTCGGTGGCATCGGTAATTAAACCAGAGAGTTGGTGTCAAAGCCACCCAATGCTCGCCTGTTTATACATTTATCGTTTTTAAAAGACGTCTAATAATATTTTTTTATAAAGCATTGCAGTGAAGTCTGATCCAAATAATTTTAAAGCAACATATGTATTTGTATATTGTAATCAGTAAAAAATAGTGTGGTAGATAAAAACATTAGAAAGAAAAAAACTTTAACGTTGATGTGCTACAAAAAGTTAAGTTCAAAACAGGTCAAAAATTTAAAAGATTTGAAATTATTTTTAATTTCAACTTCACTCCATCAATAATATACCCCAAAGGAACCTCCATGCCAAATATAAGCATCCTAGTACACATATTAAATGAATGGCAAGCTTCTAAATAACTTGCACCAAAAACTTTAACGTTGATGTGCTACAAAAAGTTAAGTTCAAAACAGGTCAAAAATTAAAAACATTTGAATTTTTTTTATTTCAACCTCACTACATCAATAATATACCCCAAAGGAAACTCCATGCCAAATATCAGCATCCTAGTACACATATTAAATGAATGGCAAGCTTCTAAATAACTTGCACCAAAAACTTTAACGTTGATGTGCTACAAAAAAGTTAAGTTCAAAACAGGTCAAAAATTTAAAACATTGGAAATTTTTTTTTTTTATTTCAACTTCACTACATCAATAGTATACCCCCAAAGGAACCTCCATGCCAAATATCAGCATCCTAGTACACATATTAAATGAATGGCAAGCTTCTAAATAACTTGCACCAAAAACTGTAGCATTTTCACGCTCACGCTCACGCTCATGCCGGGGGTATCGCTCTAGCTCTCTGTTCTTCGAACAGGCGAGCTAAAAATGATCGTATCCGGATCTAGATTGGCATCTTCACCAAAACTGAATAAATTCATCCTTGTCACATCCCCAACCTGTCCACCAAGTTTTGGTCGAATCCATCCACCACTTTTTGAGATGTCGTGCTATATATCGTTTTTAACCCCATATCTCAGTGGTGAAGAATCACTTAAAAAATTAAAAAAATTCTCCAAGGGCCAATCAATAAGTAACCTTGAAATGGCGATATAACTTTGAGAATGTAATGTGTGTAGTTGTAGACGACATATGTAATATCGATGGGTAAGAGTCATGTTTTACCTGTTTTATATCTGGCAACATTGAGCGTATGATGTCAGTAGAGCAGTTCCAAGATGGCAGCTCCCTTAGAAGCATGCACCAGGGAGGAGCAACCTTCTGTCATCCGTTTCTTGGGAAGTGAGGGTGTGAATCCAAGTGAAATCCATTGCAGAATGAAGATATAATATGGTAACGCATGTTTATCGCTGCAGCAGGTGTACGATTGGGACAGGAAGTTTAAAAGTAGAGTGTCCAGTGTGGCAGACGCTGCTCACTCAGGCCAGTTTCACACAGCCAACACAACAGAAATGGTTGCAGGTGTTGAGCGCATTATAAGGGAATGCCGTCGCATTACGCTGGATGAAGTGGTCTCCGAATTGAACATTAGCCATGGTTCAGCACACCATATCATTCAAAAACATGCTGGGGTTCCGTAAAGTGTCTGCAAGGTGGGTGCCGAGACAACTCACACCCGAACTGAAAGAACAGCGAGTGGACACATGTGAAGAACTTCTGAGACATTACGAAACAGAAGGCGATGCTTTCTTACAGTGCGTAGTGACTGGGGATGAAAGCTGGATCCACTACTTTTAGCTAGAAATGAAGAGGTCAAGCAAAGAGTGGTGCCATTCAACTTCACCAAAGTCCAAAAAATTCCGCACACAGCCGCCCGCTGGAAAGGTGATGCTAACGCTCTTCTAGGATAGCCCACTTGTAGAGCATTACATGCCCAGGGGGACCACAGTCATCAGTGCATCATACTGCGAGCTCCTTAAAAAATCATCTGAAACCAGCAATCAGATCAAAACGTTGTGGACTACACACTACCGGTGTTTTGTTGCAGCACGACAATCCATCCATTCATTAGGGCCATAGTCTGTACAGAGCATCGGTGCTGCCGAAGCAGTTTCCTGGGGGAATTGGGCACAATCCTGGACGGGTCACCACTCTGACACAAGATATTCAAATGGCTCAATCATCCCAGCAAGCTGGTGCTCATTTTGCCGACCTTGGAAGGATGACAGGCTGAGTCAACCCGACCCGGAATTAATTCAACGGCCAAGCAGGTTTTGAACTCAGGACCCTGAGATCCCAAGCCTGCCACCCTAACCATTAAGCCAACACCAGGCATGCATGATAACGCTCAGCCACATTCTGCCCGCGCTACTGCTGCAACAATCGAGGACATATATTTTGAGTGTCTTCTTCATCCACCCGACTTGCCAGACCTCACCCCAGCAGATTACCACATCTTTGGGCCACTTAAAGAGGTGCTTGGTGGAACCACTTTCCGATCCGAAAAACAGATCTGCCTCACAACAGATCCATCAGTTTACTTCCAATCATCAGCCAGTTCAAATAATCCATCATCACAGTCAACATAAGATCCTTCCTTTTCTCCAATGGCCTGATCTCGGAACATCAGTTGAGATTCAGACAAGGTCACTCCACCTTGTACATGCTGCTTCTGCTCTCCCAACAATGGATGGAGGCCCTCAATGTCAGACATGAGATCAGGGTAGTTTTTAGATATATCTTGAGAATTTGATACAGTCTGTCTCACCAAACTCTCTGCCTATGGCATCCAAGACAGCTCCACATTTGGCTTACTGACATCCTCCACACTCATCGCGAATGTGTGGATCTCAATGGGATCCTTTCATCTCCTTTCCCTTCTGGACCCCATCCTATTCCTAATTTTCATCAATGATCCTTCCGACTCTCTGGAAAATCCTTTTTATCTCTTCGCTGATAACTCCACCCTCTGCCATAACATAGCTCATCCTTCAGATATGTCTGCAGCAGCCTCCTCCCTCTCTTCAGACACTGATAGAACCACAAGCTCGTCAAACACTTGGAATGTCTTTCAATACCGACAAATCTCACACTCTCACTATCTCTATCAAAAAACGACCACCTGGTAAACACTCCTATCTACTTTCTTAACAATCTTCTTCAAGAAGATCATTCACTCAAAACTTTGGACCTCACCGTCAGCCATGATCTTTCCTGGGCAAACTCTGCTTCATCACAGGAGATTCCAATGATGCCACCTACAAGGCTTTCATCTGCAGCTTGATGGAGTATTTCTCTCCACTCTGGGCTGGTGCCCCTGCCTCACACATCGCTTGGCTTGACACCATGGAAACCAAGTCCTTGAAGATCATCAGAATCTCCCGCGATGAAGCTGAGTCTTTGGGCCTATCATCACAGACAGGTAAGTGGTCTCTCTGTCTTCCACCACCTCCTTTCTGGTCTTGCACCCTCTGCTCGTTCTGTGCTATGTCCCCTCAAGTTTTCTACAGGGTGTACGTGGACTCCCAGAAACCCCCTTCTGGTAAAACTCACATAATCCAGAATCACTGTTCACCTACACTCATTTTTTCCTCTTTTTTTGCAACCGGTGGAACCAATTTCCACATTATCTTCAGTTTCGTTCTTCCCTCTAAGTCTTCAAGATTGCGGTTCAGCAGCATCTCAGATCATTCCCCATCCAAAAACCATGATGTTTTCTACCCATGTTAAAACCACCGCCACCCCCAAGACCACCTCTTTCCAAATTTCCAGTCTTTCCTTCCTGAGAGCTTCCTTCTGTATATCCATCTTGTCCACCCTGTATGACCTCCCTTACCCCTCATTCTTCCTCATTTCCCTTATTTTTATGTCTCCCTCTGTTTTGTCCATCAACCCTGCTATTGGTGTCCCCCCTCTCTTTCTACTATTATTTTTGTTCTGTTGCAAACCTCTTCCATTCTGTGTTCTAGGTTGTTGTTTTTTTGTATACCTTGTCTCGGCTCATGTGAGAGCTAACACACAACGCACATCAAGGGGGGCATGAGACAAGAGGGGAAGGAGTGGGAGGGACAAAACAGGGGGGAACATGGGGAATACAAGATGGACATTACAGTGACTTTCAGGAAGGAAAGCAGGGAATTTGAAGGAGGAGGATTTGGGATGGATTAACGGGGGTAGAAAAGATCGAGGATTTGGATGGGGGATGATAAGAGGTGGTGGTGAACAGCTGTTTTGAAGGCCTGGAGGGAAGAATGGGAAAGAATAGAGTGAGGGAGTTTATTCCAAAGACGGGAAAAAAAGAGGAATAAAGAGTGAAGGTGAGCAGTGATTCGTGATTTTGGTAGTTTTACCAGAAGGGGGTTGTTGGCGGACCTTGAGCGCCCTGTGGAAATGTGGTGGGGACAAATCGCAGAGAGAGCGGGGAGGGGGGCGAGGCTGGAGAGAGACGGTGGAAGACAGAAAGACCACCGACCAACCTGCGGTGATTGAGTGAGAGGCCCAAAGACTCAGCCTCATTGCGGGAGATGCCAATGATCCGAAGCTTTTCCATGAGCCTTGACTTTGTATCCAAAAAAGAAAAAAAAGGGCATTGGTTTCCACAGCATTAAGTTGAGTAAGGTGTGAGGCAAGGGTGCCAGCCCAGAGGGGATGGCAGTACTCCATAATCCTGCGGATGAAGTCCGTTTCGGTGGATGAGAGATTAGGTGTTCCAAGGAAGGACTTTGCACGATGGAGGGTGTCCAGTTGGCGATCGGCTTTTGGAATCCACTTGGAAAACTTTGGAGGCCAAGTTAGAAATCAGATTCTAGACGTGATTATAAATTGTCACCCTGGTGTGTCACAAGTAAG
>NC_140972.1:25175544-25203044 GCF_056783735.1 Eptatretus burgeri
GGAAATACACAACAATGTCAGGCAGTTGTTTTCAAACCGGTAGGTGTGATGAAAGCCATACAGGAGTTATGAAGCATAGACTGGATTTTTGGCACCCGATTCCTGGTGTAACAACTCTTGCTCAATTGATTAAAAAAACAAATCTGCTACTTTGCAATGTTCTCAAAAGCTGTTTGATCTGGCGATTTCAGGTGTTTTCAGCTCTCCACACTCCTGTGTTAAAAGCACAATCGGCCATTCTCCTCCAAGCTCTTTCTCCTCTGGTATCCCCAATGCTCTTTTTCCTCTGGCGGCCATTAATTGACTCTCTGAAAGAGCAGCTGTTAACTGTCAATCAGGTGAGACCAGCTGATGATCCGCGAGCCCTGCTCTGGACTCCCATGGTGAAGCTCATTGCTGATTCTCACAATGCAGATTCGCCAACATTCTCCCTTGGAATCTTGAGATTTAAGGCTCATGTGTGAACATTTCAAAAGGAGACAAAAACAAAGGAAAATAACATAAAACACAGCCAGAGGTTCAAAAGGGGGAAAACAACAGTTGGGCAGGGAAAACAAACATCTCACTGCATGTTATAGTGATGCATATCTAACCTCAGAATTAATTATGCTATGCTTATTCAAAACAAATATTTAGGAGATAACTGAACTACACAAAGCAGTTTTATTAACCTCTAAGGATCATTCCCACAACAATATATACATATATATATATATATATATATATATATATATATATATATATATACACATATATATATATATATATATATATATATATATATATATATATATATATATATATATATATATATATATATATATATATATATAAATATATATATATATATATATATATACATACATACACACACACACAACCCGTCAAAAGTTTTAGAACACCCCCATTTTACAGTTTTTACTGAAATTTAAGCAGTTCAAGTCCAGTGAATAACCTGAAATGGCACAAAGATAAGCGGTAAAATGCCAAAGGCTAAAAAAAAAAGAGAAAAAAGTTTAGGTGACCAAAAACTGAAAAATAATGTAAATTTCAGAGTTGTTAAAAAAGGTCCTTTTCAGGGAACAAGTAATGGGTTAGCAACTGCAGCTGTTCTGCAGCAATGTAAGTAAATTAAACCTTGAAAGTTGATGCAAACAATTTCTACAGGTCTCCCAACTTTTGTTGATTAGTTACAAACCCTCTATCTGTATAAAAGCAGTGTTGGCACAGACTGTGTTGCTCCACCCTCTGAAGCATTACTTGGACAATATTGCTCTGCAGGAAGTAGTATATTGGTATCATAATGGTGAGAGAAAGACAATTAACAAGGAAGACAGACAGACCATTATAACCCGTAAAGTGTAGGTCTTTCCTTCAGAGAAATTTCAAAGGAAGCCAAGGTGTCAGTGAGTAGTTTCCTACCCCATCAAAAGGCACTTGGAAACTGGAGGAAACTGACAGGAAGAGGTCTGGCACACCCAAAGCCACAACACAATCAGAAGACAAGTTTCTCAGTCAACAGCTTGCATGATAGGTGGCTCCCAGGACAGCAGCTTCAAGCACAGCTAAACACTGGTCAAAGTAAGGAAGTCTCAGTTTCAACTGTGAAGAGGAGACTTCGAGCTGCAGGTTTGACAGGTCGAGTGGCAGTAAGAAAGCCATTGCTAAGATGGCAAAATAAGAAAAAGAGGCTTGCCTGGGCCATGAAGCACCGCCAGCGGACAAGTGAAAACTGGAAGGTCTTCTGGACCGATGAATCAAAATTTGAAATTTTCGGTTCATCGTGCAGGGTTCTTGTACGCCGTCGAGGAGGCGAAAGAATTGTTCCTCATTGTGTGACACCAACTGTCAAACATGGAGGAAGAAGCGTGATGATCTGAGACTCTTTTGCTGGATCCAGAGTCGGCGACTTGCACAGAGTGACTGGCAACCTGAACCAAAAGGGCTACCACAGCATTTTGCAGTGCCATGCAATACCCTCTGGTCTACGCCTAGTTGGTCATGGGTTCATCCTACTGCAAGATAACGACTCAAAACATACCTCCAGGCTATGTCAGAACTAACTTTAAAGAAAAGATCAAGACGGTAGGCTTCAAATCATGGAATGGCCAGCACAGTCTCCAGACTTAAACCCCATCGAGCTGGTTTGGGATGAACTGGACAGAAAGGTGAAACCAAAGCAATCGACAAGTGCAACACAATTGTGGGAACTTCTGCAACAGCGTTGGGAAGAACTTTCTGAACAATATTTGATTTCCATTGGAGAAAGAATGCCACGAGTATGTTCGGCTGTTATATCTGCAAAAGGTGGCTACTTTGATGAGGCAAAAATTTAGATTAAATTTTGTTCAAGAAAACGATTCCATGATTTCTTTTTATCTGCAATTGTTTATTTGTTCTATGCTTTAATTTTAGAGTACATTGAAACATTAAACTGCTTAAATATCAGTAAAAACTGGAAAAATGGGGGTGTTCTAAAACTTCAGACCGGTAGTGTATATTGATCTGGACATCGCCTCTAGATCCGCAGTCGCTCCAGAACTTCCTGCAGGATCCCACGCCCAGAGTCGTGCTACCATACGCAAAAGCCTGAGCGTGAGTGGGTACCGTGCCGGCAGTTACGCACCAGACCTTTAAAATCAGTCAGCCGAGCGGAACCAATGTTGCATAACCATGTCTGAGATCGAACTAAGATAACAAATTAGTGCTGGCCAAATACCTCAGCAGTCTTATGCTGCCATCAGAACAGACAGAATAAGTCAGGACACAGTTTCTTGAGGAAATGGCTTTTAGTGGCAGTAATCAAAATGCAAGTATTTACAAGGAGAGAGAACAATCAATTGACATTCTCGAGATCAGCGTGACGTCACTTTCACGTGATTGCACTGAGTAACGTAATCGCCATTTTGACAAAGGGGAAAACAAACACTCTGTGGAGGGGAATGCACACACAACTGCCCATAGTGAATGCTTTCAGTATAGCATGTGTCTCAAATCACCGCATAAACTGAAGTCGTTTTTCTACCTTTCATTGTTAAATTTTGTGGTGTTTTGGGGGGAATTTGTACCAAATTGGCATTGTCATATCTTATCAATACATGTAAAACTTGCTGGGCTTGGCTTTGGCAAGGTATCACGTTTAAATTGGGGTTAATCGGACTTGAGTATTGTCCATATCAGCACCCTGCAGATGACTGGTTTAATAACCTGTGAGACTGGCCGGGGATGGACTATCTTGATATGTACAGCTACCTAATCAGAATGCCAGGTTAGATCCGTAATTCTATTTTGATGAGGACAGCTATCTATTTAATTATTTTACTTTAATTTTCATTTTGAACACTCGATCATAACATAGTCTATTTGATTACAGAATTAGGGTCTCGGATCTAGATTTAAATTTCTAAACCCTAGATTTGTCAGATTCCAGACTAACTTTTGTTAGTTACGAACGAACTTAATTATTAATGGTGATGTGCTGCTCAGGTTTACAACCATCGATATAATCTGAGTTCGCATTGCCAATGAGCACAAATACATACACAAACTAGAAGGGCACTTGGTAGAGCGCATTCCTCCACCATGCAATGCCTGATCAATTAGAACATATCAGACCCATTAGATTTTTGAAATATTTTGCTATATTATCGTTTTTGGCCCCATCTCTCAATGGTGAAGAATCACTTTAAAAATTAAATAATTCTCGTATCCAGATTCGGATTTAGATATTTACCAAAATCGAATCAATTCGTCCTTGCCACACACACACAATGTGTTCACCAAGTTTCGGCCGAATCCGTCCACAATGTTTTGAGATATCCTGCACACAGAAAAACAGACAGAAAGAGGTGAAAACATAACCTCCTTCACCTTCGGTAGCGGGGGTAGTGACAAAAAGAAACGCTTTTGGTCGGATTCGTGCCGCCAGAGAACGTTACTATCGAGTCACTCCAAAGTTAATAATGAAAAAGCGCTCCAAAGCTTCACGAGATACAAAAATTGTCTTGATCAACATCCTTGTGAACAGGGCTCTCTTTCTCTCTTTCTCCTTTCTCCTTCAACATGGAAACATCAAAGCTGTTGCTCCGACCGCCGTCCAAGGTATGCATGCAAATGGTGACTCACCACCCTGGACTTTGCTCCAGCCAATCAGAGCCAGAGATACTGATGACTGTGAGCTAACCAACAGGGGCTCATATGACCAATGACATAACAACTGATGAACCAATCATTGTCAATCTTACATCGACAAGCTTATATAGGCATGCTCTCTCACTTTCTCGTTGGTTCTCTTGCTGTGATTCAACCTTGAGAAGTACAGCACGAAAAGCTTTGGTTAATATGTCATGTTTATTTTCTTTTTTAGCCGCGTCTCGGCGAAGCGAACGTGGCTCTAAGAGAGCTCGGTCTTCTCCTTCTTCTCCTTCTCCTTCTCCTTCTCCTTCTCCTTCTCCTTCTCCTTCTCCTTCTCCTTCTCCTTCTCCTTCTCCTTCTCCTTCTCCTTCTCCTTCTCCTTCTCCTTCTCCTTCTCCTTCTCCTTAAACCTTTAGGACTCGGCTCTTTTATATACAGGATCCGGATCTCCTTAAATACTAAGCACATGTACACATCCTCGCATTGAGGGTGCCTTTTGAGAGTGTCTATCATGAACTTTTAAATATATTCGGACATTTGCTTTAAAGTTTCGAAAAGTTCATGTTACTATTTAAAGATTATTCTATTTAATGTATTGTAATTTCGTAAATACACTATTTATTTCGTAAATACACGATATATCATAAATACATTATGACGGGTCTCGCTATTGGCTTAATCAAGGCACGTGACGAAATATCGGAAGTTGTTGTTGTTTTTTATTTTCTTTTTTCTTCTTCTTCCTCTTCTTGTTCTTGTTCTTCTTCTTCTGGTGAAGACAAAACCTTTAGGACGTGGCTCTTGGACACATTTGTCCTTGTTTATTAAAGTTCTGTAGTACCAAACATCTGTTCCTTGATTTATATGACTTTTACAATCTTTATTTTACTTCAATTGAGTTAGATACCTCAATACTGTCGAAGACAAATCACCTTTTAACCACTACAAAAACCCTTCCATTTAGCAGTGCTGTACTTTGAAAAATATTCATGCTCTGAGGGCAATACAACTATTTGCAAAACTGTTTGATATTCTTTATTCTGATGGACATTGTGGCACAAAGCCCTGTTTGTTTGGTGCATCCTTTTCTCAAAGATTGTTACAAAATCGTCATTTTTTCCGAGAGCAGTTGGCATATGGTTTGTAATTGTGTTAATACATGGATATACCTTGATGGCGATGACAAACACATCTCAGTGGAGCCATCCTCAGCTACTCTGGACCGTTCCATTTGTCCCATTGGCTTTGTATGGTTACCATCATGTCTGTTGTGCAAAGTTCATGAACAAAACTCACATGGATCGTGCTTGGATATGCAAGGCGACACTTGGAAAGGAGGAGAACAGACAGTGAGTTGCCCAGACCCATGCAGCCAAGCAGCTGGCGGAGTCCTGCCAGGACAAAGCAGTGTGACCACTCCTTGGCTTTTTTCACAAGATCTTGGCTATTCGTTGTTCACCTTGGCGTCTTGGTTTTCTATAGGTTTTATTGGCGTATAGGTTTTCTATTGTCATCGCTTTTCCGAAACCTTGTGAATTCTTGGCTTTTTTCATTGGCTCACCTTGGCATTTATGAAAACGAGAAGTGGTCACACTGGGACAAAGAGGAGAACAGACGGCAAAATGCCCAGGCACATGCATGAAAGCGGCTGTCGGAGTCCCACAAGGAAAAAGATACGAAGAGACAGCGAAATGCCCAGGCAAATGCAGCCATGTGGCTGTCGGAGTCTGACCAAGAAAAGGAGAGGAGACGCTCCAGGACAGAAAGTATAACGCACGTGTCTGAGGTTTTTACCCTGCGCACACGAAGCGAAGCGTGGGGTTAAGCAATCGGTTCATGTCTGTCCGTCCGTTTGTCCATCCGTCTTTCTGTAAACATCAGTTTATGATCGAGGAAACAACCTATTTAAATTGAATGTTATATTTTGAACACGAATCGCAACATAAATAGAAGACAAGTTTCTCATTTTATCATACATCGGCTCTGAATTTGTCCCAACTACATTTGCGCAGAGAGGAATGAGATAATTTCTTTCACTCTGTCTGCCTGTCTGGCAGTCAAACAAAATTGAAAATCATTCCAAACAGGATACTTAGTGTTTTTAAGAATGTTATAAATGACACAAGCAACAGGCACGAATAAATAATGAAACATGTTAGATAGGGCCGTGTAATTGACACTGGGGAAAATGGCGGTGAAATGCAGAATTAATTTATTTATATGCCTTTAAACCTCTTTTAACCTTTATTTAAATTTAATTATATACTTCAAGATGATAGAACACAAATAGCCTTCATAATACTTCCAAGAACCATGCTACATATATTGTCGATATATAATATGATAGGGCATGGCATGTAAGATAGTACAGTATCGGGGGTTCTCTGAATCCCATAAACTGTGACTCAATATTGTGCTATTACATTGTATAAGGTGATCTACAAGACTGCTTCAGTCGTACTAAACTTCTGTTTGTTTTTTTTTGAACGATCTTTAACACGTTGACTGCCAACTCTTATATAATATACACCACTCCTTGTTGCATTGTTCAAATTTTACCCGTCCTTGAGCAAATCTAAGTTCATTTATTATCCATTGCTGGGGAAAGCCCACTTTATGAGAAAACTCAGAGCAGGCAGTGGGACAAGATTTTCAATTCTGTGCAAGGCACAAGCCATCTGGTAGGATTATTTTTTTTCAGAAGTTTTAGAAGAAGTTTGATCCATCAGAAGTTTTAGCACTGAATCGACGTTGGTATTACGACATTGCTAATGGTAGATCGTGTGCTGAGTACAACGTGTTGTTTTCTTTTTTGATACTTGTCATTACCCTTCAAAATGGCGCATATGAATACAGATAAAGTGGCAAATCTTCTCATAAGACTGATAATTATGACCAAGACGGTTATATATATTTATGTTCACCGAATTGCCAACAGATTGTTTGTTGCATTATATGGCATGGTGCTAATCTGTTTACAAAACAATAGCATAATCTTTTCTATGAGAATACTCATGGTGGCAGAATCTGGAACACACAGCACCACGAGTATACTGCACTCGTTGGTGGCAGTCAATGGGTTAAAATCATTTTTTTTAATTAAGATTGAAATACTATAAACTTAAACACTGTGTGGGGTGTTGTGTTCTAAGAACTCTCTGGTTGCTTCATATTATCCTTCTCCTGTGCCTTTAATTTGCTAAATAAGTGTACCTGGTCTCAGGGTTGGATTCTTCGAGTTGTGGTGTTGCACTTGGTCTCATTTGATGAGTTTGGTATCGTTGGACGAGCTGGTTCAATCCGGCTCAGAGCGCACACAATTTGCGGTTGCTCGGCCAGATAAGGAAGGTCCCACCAAGTATTGTAACATGACAAAGAGGTCTGGGAACTTGCTTAGAGCTGTGGACTTAGCTGGCATTTGAAGTCATGTTGACGCAACCCATGGATCTCGAAACAGGCTCCCGTACCGGTTTTGCGGCTGTCAATATATATATATATATATATATATATATATATATATATATATATATATATATATATATATATATATATATATATATATATATATATATATACATATATATATATATATATATATACACACACACACACACACACAAGCTGGTTCAATCATCATATACGAGCTCCGACATGCATGTGCGTGGGCATGTATATATATATATATATATATATATATATATATATATATATATATATATATATATATATATATATATATATAATTTTTTTTTGTGGTTCTACAAAACCGCATACCTCTAAGCAATGGCATCCAACATACAGTGATCCCCAGGCAGTTATTTTGTTAGTCTTTGTGCAGTTAGACCTACCCCTCATGTCTAGTGGGTTAACGGGACGAAGTGCGTTGCGTGGGTCTTCTAGTAAGGTCTATTAACTATCTGTCTCCTATTCTGGTTTCTTATCGACCCCTTTCCTTTTAGCCATGGTACAAATCAAACAAGAAAGCATACACGCCATGCAAAATGCGATGAGTAATAAGCAAACTATGATGCCTCCTGTAGCTTGGAACCAACAAAGCACACTCCACATTACACCGCATGTGCATCGCGCACCATTAATGCATTAAAATCTGCGCGATAATTTCCAACCGGCATCTCACCTTGCTTCACCCCTCACTCACCAAACCTCACTATTTCGACCAAAAACGCCTCACCCATATGAGAAAAATATTCCCACACCCCTCGCACCTCTGCATCGCTACAATTCGCCACTATGCAGAGGAGTGCTGCACGACTCGATCTGTCCTCAGACCGCGCGATGCGGGGCCGAGCAACGGACGTTAGTAGTTCGACCACATCTTGCCGGGGATGTCCCGGGTGAGCACGTGGTATTGATACGAGCCTCGTCCAGTCGCTAGAACACGGTAAGGCAGGGGTGGCGAGGAGGGGTCACGGGAGGGACGATCCGGCAGTTTGGTACGGGGCCCAGTGTGCATTTTGGCTCATGAGAGGGGCCCGTGGGTGGCGAGTGTGCATTGCTATTCGGCATTCAGACTGCAGTCCGAGGACGTTCAGGGCCGGGGTGCTGGCTTATACCCCATGTTGAGTCAGGAGCTCCAGGCCGTCTTGAGCCGGATGGGCGAATGAGACTGTTTCCAGTCCTGGGAGCCTGGCAGGGCATGTCTAGGGCCATTGTGGCCCAATAGAGAAGCAGGATTCGTGTGACAGCACCTCGCTTTTGGGTCATCACTCCAGCCTTCGCCCAGGGCTTATAAAAGGCGGAGCGCAGAGTCATTCGCTCTCTTCTTCGCCCAATTCTTCTCTGCTCCTCTTGGCTCTTCGTTGGCTGTTCTTTGTTGTCACTGCCCTTCGCTGGCTCTTCACTCAGGGTTGGTGCATGATTGCAAGGACGTGCTCTTTATTGAGGTTTAAACCAGTGCAGAGCGCACATTACCATTTGGCCCGGCAAAGTGACTAAGCCAGAGACAACATCTCGAGGTGGGAATACCTCACCCCTTTCCCTCTTTCCCCCCTCCACTCTCTCACCCCTCTACCTCTCTCACCCCTATCCCACCCCTCTTTCTCAATCCCACCCCTCTCCCTCTTTCTGACCCTGACCCCTCCCTCTTTCTCTGACCCCTCTCCTCTCTCTCTCTCCCCCCCCTTTTCCTCTTACATTTCAGAATGTGGAATGGAGTCCTCCCAAGGCGAGTTCAAAGTATCCACGATTCATGAATCAAGCTGTGAAGTTTTGTGCTGATGGCTCTCTTCAGGATCATCACTGAGTCCTGAACAGCTTCCAACTGTAAGTCGTTTGTCATAATATTCCTCGGGATGGTTTTTAATATCTCTGTGAGGTTCTTCATCATCATTCCCATGAGGTTCTTCATCATCACTGGTACAACTTTGGCATTCTTCAGCTTCCAGGATCTTTTCACTTCATTCTTGAGGTCTTGGTATTTGGTCATTTTCTTGATTTCTCCATCATTAGTCCAAAATCACTGGTATTAACACTTCAATTAGCAATGCCTTCTTCTATTTTTTTTTGTACCAAAGTATGATATCTGGTCACAATGCTTTGTTTTCAATGTTCACACTCAATCATCCTTTCCTCTCCCCTCCCTCTGTCCTCTCCTCTCTTCTCCCATCCCTCTTTTGCTCTCATACGAGCCTTGACAAGGTATACCAAAAAAATTATGTTGTATGTGAGCGGTACTTCCACGATTTCAGTGATTGCTTTTGGTTCATGTTCCCACAAATTTTATGGAGCTGGGATATCAATTTTTTTGCAGGTGTGCCAGGGGATTACTTTACAAACTCTGTTGTGTTGTTATGCGTGCAGCTTTTCTGACATGAGTTTTTTTTTTGTGTGTGTTCAGTCATTAAGCATAGCATATTTTCTCTTTCTTAACCCTGCCACCCCTCACCTTTCTATCTTTATTATCTCTCTCTCTCTCTCTCTCTCTCTCTCTCTCTCTCTCTCTCTCTCTCTCTCTCTCTCTCTCTCTCTCTCTCTCTCTCCCCCCCCACCCCTCCTCGCACCCTCCCTCTCGCAGTTGTATAGCAACGTTTAGTGAGGCGTCGCTCACCCCCTCCCCCCATTCCTCACTCTTCCCCCTTCCAAGCTTCCCCCCCGTCCTCTCCTCTTGCCTCCCTCCGTCCTCTCCTCTCCCCCTCCCTCCGTCCTCTCCTCTCCCCCTCCCTCCATCCTCTTCTCTTCCTCTCCTCTACCTCCGTCGTCTCCTCTCCTCTCCCCTCCCTCCATCCTCTCCTCCCCCTCCCTCCGTCCTCTCCTCTCCCTCTGTCCTCTCCTCTCCTCTCCCCTCCTCTGCTCTCCTCTCCCCTCCCTCCATCCTCTCCTCTCCCCTCCCTCCTCACCTCCTCTCCCTCCGTCCTCTCCTCTCCCCTCCCCTCCCTCCACCTTCTCCTCTCCCCACCCACCACCCTCTCCTCTCCCCTCTCTCTGTACTCTCCTCTCCCCTCACTCTCCTCTCCTCTCCCCTCTCTCCGTACTCTCCTCTCCTCTCCATTCCCTCTGTACTCTCCGTCCTCTCCTCTCCCCTCCCTCCATCCTCTCTTCTCCCTCCGTTCTCTCTTCTCCTCTTCTTCTGCCTCCCCTCCCTCAATACTCCCGTCAGCAAAACGACGGATCGTATTTGCTTATATATATATATATATATATATATATATATATATATATATATATATATATATGTATATGTATATATGTATATATGTATATATATATATATATGTATGTATATATATATATATATATATATATATATATATATATATATATATATATGTATGTATATATATATATATATATATGTATATATATATATATATATATATATATATATATATATATATATATATATATATATATATATATATATATATATATATATATATATATATATATATATATATATATCCTGGTGTTGGTGCAGTGGTTAGGGCAGCGGCTTGGGATTCAAAAGGTCCTGAGTTCAAGCCCCGTTGGGCCACTGAATTAATACACCAGGGGGTTGATTCAGCCTGTCATCCTTCCGAGGTCGGCGAAATGAGTACCAGTGTACTGGGCCGGTGTATACCCCGGTTAAAATAGGTGTACCATATCCCTGTGTCGTAAGAGGCGACCAGGGTTGTGTCAGGAAGGGCATCCGGCATAAAACATGTGCCAAATCACTATGCGGATCATACGGATGATCCGCTGGGGCGACCCCTAAAGGGAGCAGCCAAAAGAAGAAGATATATATATATATATATATATATATATATATATATATATATATATATATATATATATGGGATATACCACTCAAAAATTATATATTTAAAACAAAATTTCAATGCATTATTCACACTACAATCACACATATCTATCTTCTATCTATATATTACTAAAACTCTCATCATGTATGTATGTATGTATGTATGTATGTATGTATGCATGTTCCCGAAATACAGCCAAAACGGTACACGATAGCACAAAAATTTTTGGCCCACATTGCTCACCATTCTCCTGCAGTGTGCAGTTTCAAGTTTCGTTCAAATCGGGCAACGAAAAAATTATTAAACCAGGCACAACAAATCCTTCCCATTTAAGGCATAAAGTTATTTTGGGGATCAAATTTAAATTTGATACATCCTTAACCTGAATGTTGATTATAAGGAATAGAATAAGGAATATTTTAGTCTTAGTTTGAAGTCAATTAAACTATTTTTGACGAAGTTATGACCGTAAAATGATTTTGACCTTTCAAGGCCACGTAAGGTCAAAGGTCATGGTGTCAAATGAAAGCCAATAAAGGACTTGATATATGTCTTCCATACTAAACACGCATATTCCTAAACTTTTTTGATTTATAATGGAAAATATGTAATTTTGACCGATGACATCATAATGCTTGAATGTGATAACTGTTGTTTAAATCATGGGTACTTGAAACTTGCAAATTATGTTAGTCTAGAGCTGGCCGCGTATGTCTGTAGAGTGTAGATATGGCCTGTAGAATTAATATTTATTATCCATCTACCCACACCTATCAAACATGTGTTATATGTCATAAAATAATAAATATTATTTATAATATAAACATGTGTTATATGTCAAATTAACATAATTTACAAGCTTCAAGTACCCATGGTTTAAATAGTGCGTGGTGCACTTTATAATAAACATCAGACAACATCATACAATAAGACAAACAAACATGTTTTTTTTTTACATTTTATTCATCTTAAAAAAATCTCCCAGATAGAGTCTTTGATAATACCATGTGGGCAAATGGATTTGTCCAAGCCTCTACTGAATAGTATTGTTATATATTTAGAGATAGAGATATGGAAGAGCAGAAGTGAAACGTGGTGAACATCATTATATCGATCAACTAGAAGGAATGCTTCAGAAAAAAATATCATTTTAAAATGCCATTTATTATGAAGGATAATTATGGTGTGTTGCACATCGCGAAAAACAAAACATGACGAGTTGCGTTATGATGTTATCATGAAAACGTATCACTGACGTTAGCTGAGTTCGCATTGTTTATGACACCAGTCGCTAGTTGTCGGGATGAGGGACACCATATGTGTGCCCATACCAAAATATTGTACATAAAAGACAAATGACTAATATTAAATAACAAATAAATTAAAACGTTCTGATCGTAAAAAGATTTTGACTCTAGACTTTCATTGCCCACCTGTGAATACAATTTGACAGTGTTTGAGCCAGCCGTTTTCCCGTAAAGTTGTATTTTCGTAACCATGTTTTAGTTTTAATGGAAAATTTGTAATTTTGACCGATGGCCATGACCCCCAAAACTTCGGACCCTACCGATCTTCACAAATATGCATTTTTCACTATAGGAATGGGTCAGATTATAAGTGATAAATATAATAAGGTTCACTATATATATATATATATATATATATATATATATATATATATATATATATATATATATATATATATATATATATATATATATATATATATATATATATATATATATATATATATATATATATATATATATATATAGTGTTTACTAAATAATATATATAGTGGCCGCCACATCTTTATTCTCCCTCTGTCCTCCCCTCCCCCCCACAAACCTCCCCTCCGTGGATTTCTCGGATCCACGGAGGGAGAATAAAGATGTGGATTTTAAATCCATTAAAATCGTTCCAGTTAATGACACGCAGCGTCTAAGCTTCAAAGCTTAGTTTGAAGTAAATCAGATCATTTTTGACAAAGTTATGAGCGAAAAACGATTTTGATCTTTTCATGACCTTGACCTTGACCTTTGATCCAATTAGACCCAAAAGTTAATGAGGTCGTCCAAGGTTCATTGCCCACCTGTGGATTAAATTTGATAGTGTTTGCTAAAGCCGTTTTGCCGTAAAGTTGCTAACAGACAGACAGACAGACAAACAAACAGACAAACAAACCGGACGATTACAATATCCCGCTCCCTCCCTTCGGGGGGCAGGATAAAAATAAATTCCCAATTCAGTCAAGTACTCTTCGGGAGAATTTGATCAATGCAAACAACCTCAGCGGTATAGTTCTCTGGAGCTATCTTTTTTTTTTCTTGAAATGATTTTTTTCATCAGCCGCTGTCACAACGGGAACCCAATGGGTTCACGGGTCGTCTAGTGTAATACTAAAATGACAGAGAGCTCTTGCACCACGTCATCTTGCCAGAAAGCTGAGACTGCACACGTAACATTCACTCCAAATTTGCTGCGCAAAATAATTTTCACACGAGGAAGGTTGAAGTCAAATTAAAAACTTGCAATTCTTCATCAAAATGAGATAAAAAGATGAGCCTGGTGTTGGCTTCGTGGTTGGAGTGGCTGGCTTGGGATCTTCGGGTCCTGAGTTTGAACCCTGTTTCCTGCTGAATTAACACCAGGTGGGGGTTGACTCAGCCTGCATCCTTTTGAGGTTGGCGAAATGAGTACCAGTGTACTGGTATTGGGGCACAGCATCAGCGGCGCAGTTGTGCTCCAACAAAATGATAGCTACCCGGCAACCAAGTTGCCATATGCAAGAAGAAGATATAAAAAGACTCAATGCAGCCAATTTCAGCGAGTATCATGTCGCAAATCCATCACATCGTGCATTTTTCGTACATGTACATGTATTTATGACTTTACTCATGTACGAGCTGACACCCAAATTTGCATCTTGTATCTTCTTCTCCATTAAATAACCAGACTCAGTGACTTCAAGGGAAGAGCTTCCTCTCTGTGTCTGGGTGGTCGGTGGTTTGAACCCAAGCTGAGTCGTTCTAAAGACTTTAAATGTGGTTGGTGCTGCCTCATTGCCTAATGCTAAACATTTAAAAAGAATAGAGCACGGACAAACAACCATAGGTTGGCAATATTAGCACAGGCTTTCAGGGGCCTCATGAATGGCTTTCTCCTGTGTTGAACTTCCTTGAAACAGAACTCGTATGTTATATTATTATTATAAACGGTTTCATATTCCAAAGGCCACGTCCACATCAACATTGATCTCATCACAACTTTAGTAAACCTAAACTGCCATCCTGATTACTAGTATGAGGCACAATAGGGTTAGTAATACGTCAAAAACCTGGTGTGTATCAACAGATACCACGTTCACGATTTACACATTCACGAGTAGAGGACAATTGCCATTTCACCGGGTCCCTTTGCTTGTTCATCTGAAAATATAGAAGATAAAATTATTGAAACAATCCATTACAAATTATATTAGTAAACTAACTTTTTGGGCCAGACTGTAAAAAAAAAAAAAACAACAAGAACATTCACTCATTGAAAATGTTATAATCAAAAAGATGTGAACTCGACTCAAAGTGGAGTGTAAACAGTTAATTATGGTTCCTACTGCAGTGAATATGTGAAATATTTAGCACACCTGGCATCCTCATCATTCATGTGCAGCACAAAGCTGCAAGCAGTATCATTGGCTTGGGACACATCTCTGCCACTGATGCAGTGCCCCTGTTACCAGTAAGCTGGTACTCAATTCACTGTACTTGGAAGGATGACACCACCTGGTGTTAATTCAACAGCCCGACAGGTGCTTGAACTCAACACCCGGGGCTCTTAAACCAGCCACCTTAACTGTTTAAACGAGTCACCTTAACTGTTTAAACCAGCCACCTTGACCGTGAAGCCAACACCAGGCCTCTACACTTGGCTTGATGGATGATATTGATGTTTGGAATGAGGTTGAGGGTACGGTCGTGAATTTAGATTGCTTTTCACCAACAAGCCAATCTTAGTGTTGGCTTAACGGTTAAGGTGGCTGGCTTGAGATCTCCGGATCTTGAGTTTGAGTCCTTGTTGCACCGTTGAAATAGCACCAGGAGGGTTGATTCAGCTTGTCATCCTTCTAAAGTTAGCAAAATGAGTATCAGGTTACCGGTAGCAGGGGCACTGCATCAGTAGCACAACTGCTCTTCCAGAAAAAAAAATGATGCAACTAGCAGCTACAGGCTGTGTACGAAACAACAGCCAACGAGCGATTACAAGTACTAGAGTAAGACTATTCGTGGTGCAAGAAATCACCTTCTGAACTCGAGAAGTTTTTTGTTTTTTGAAAGGTCGTTTAATGCGCACACGCTGGTCTTGGGAGACGTCAACAGTCTAGGAAAGAGGAAAATGGTCTGTTCCCATGGCAGCGAGAGTTTTTGGGGAGTCATTTTGGAAAATAACCAAAGGGGTAAATCGACAACATCCTCGCGATCCCTCCCCCTTCCTTTGCCCGCAACTCTTCCAAGAAACCTTTATGCATCCCCATAAAACAGCCCCCAGCCAAATTCAGACAAACGTTGCTGCCAGGTCAGCAGGGGGGCGATGCAGAGTGAGGCACAGTGAGGCAGAGCGATGCTTGCTTGCCTGTGCCCACCTCCCTGTGCCCCTCGCCGCTAATTTGTTATTGGAAAAGCTAAAAGCGTGGGCAAGGGCGGCGCATTAGGCCGGTAATTAGCGCGCAGTGTCTAATTGGACTCGAGGCGCAGTGTTAAACAATAGCTCCGGGCGCAGTAAACAAAAGACAGCGGGCAGCTCGGGGGCTCGCCGATGCATTTGCATGCGGATTAGCGGTTGTTGGCGTCAAATGATGAAATATGATAATGAGGGTGAGTTTGTGGTGCTGCACATGATTATTTAATTAAGGCTGCCGCCTCTTCCCAGCAGGCAGTGTGGCATTCGAGCCTCTGGGCTCGGAGTGTGCGTGCTGCATGAGCGACGAGAAAATAGGCTGAGTGAGTGAGTGGGTGAGTGGGTGGGTGGGTGAGTGAGTGAATGAATAGGTAAAGGAGGGTTGTTGCCTGAAAGTGTGATGTGTGTTTAAAATCTTGCTTGCAGTATGTGCAGTCATATAGAAGTTACTAATAGAGGAGAGAACTTTCTGAGGTTCGGCGTTGAGCTTACTGTACATGGGAAAATGAAATTTGTAAATTTTGCCTGGGTTTTGTATTGATTGGTTTGTCAAGTTTGTGAAGTTATTCGTTAAGTCGTCCTGTCCCTTTTTCTTCTTCGTGGCCATCGCTGTGCCCAGCATTAAAAAAAGAAATCGATAACAATGAAGCAGGTCAAAGTGCTGTATTATTGTTTAGGTATAGCTCCAAACTCTCGCTGTGAGCGACAAGCACACAAACATTATTAAGATTGCGAAAATCCTAAGCGCAGAATGATAAGCATGCGTGTTCTCAGATATTGTGAAATTTAATTTTGGGGGAAGAATGCATATGCAGCTACAGCCCTGATGGTTATAGTACGGCAGTGTGACTACATTTCATTTTCATAAATTCCAAGGTGAGCCAATGAAAAAGGCCAAGAATTCACAAGGTTTCGGAAAAGCGATGATAATAGAAAACCAAGACGCCAAGGTGAACAACAAATGGCTAAGATCTTGTGAAAAAAGCCAAGGAGTGGTCACACTGCAGTACGGTACTATAATCCTCCCCAACCACAGAGCTCAAGGAGCCACTGTTCCCCCAGCATCCACAGTCCATGGTGATAACCTGGAAACATTATAGAAAATGCTGAAAACAGTGACAAAATAACTGCACTCCTGAAGTCAGGTAAGCTTTGGATTGGCCAGCTTACTTCAGAGAGTGGATCTGATAAAACAAGTCCTCATCAAGGAAACAACCGACCAACCACACATTAAAAAATGGAACGTGTGTATTTTATATTGAAATAACTAAATAACAAAATAAAAATTATAAATAGGTAAGTCGGGGAGATTGTAAAATGTACAAAAATAAATAAATAATTACAGGTGGTATTTTGGTCGTTGAGATGGTAAAGTGTTATAAAGAAATAATGGTCACCGAAAGCATTATTCCAAACCTCGGAAATGAAATTGTGTGCCCCTTGACGTTTGTGTCTGATCGTAAAACCATGTCAGTCCGCATGCCCGGATATTATTGCATACATGTGCTGAATATGAAAGAAATGTGTCTGATCGTTTTTGAGTAGAGGCTCCAGATGGACGGACGGACAGACTGACGGACAGGACTCAAAATATCGAGTCCAATTAGACGCTGACTGACGGGGCTTCTGCCCAGTTAATGACGAAAAAAAAGAAGTTTGCTCCATAGTTGGCCAGACACGGGGCAGAAATTGTGGGAAATTGTGGGATATTGTGGCAGTAATTGTGGGAGATTACGGAAGATATGTATATATATATATATACATATATATATATATATATATATATATATATATATATATATATATATATGTGTGTGTGTGTATAAGTATATATACATATACATACATATAATGTGGTCGTCGGATAAATACCCATTGGATTTTAGACACTGAAGGGAAAATATCTGCAAACAATATTGATTACGACACTGTATTTATAAACCATGCAGTTCAATGTATTATTATAAAGTAGCCATGGTTTTTGACATTATTTTGAGTCTTACAGGTGCCATCTATTTATTACTTAAGCATGGGGGAGAGGAAGTGAGGTGAGGGGACTTTATCTATTACTAGGAGAACGATGTGCGTGTGTGCATGTGTGTGCGCGTGTGCGTGTGTGTGTGTGTGCTTCTTTAATGCTTTAATCGAAAAGGTCTCTGCTGTCATAAAATAATTAAAATGGTACCATTGGAAAGCTAATGATTGATTTACTAAGAACAAAAATTCGTGTCCATTTATCATAAAAATGCCCGTTTTAAAAGCCAGGCTTTCTTACATGGAGGGAGAAGAAGAAACAGGACCTAGAGTTTTAATGTAGTCTTTCCAACGGGGCGACAGCAGGGACCCTTTAGAATAAAGCGTGACGGACAGGGAAGGAGCCCACAAATTATATACAGTTTGGCTGAGGTCGAGGTTGCTTATTCCTGATATGTGAAACAACCTGCAACCCACGTCTACAGAATACAGACCTTTTGCAACGCCAGCCGCATTTTCCATCCAATCATCATGTAACTTTGTTAAAAAAAAAAAATCTCAATTGGTAGGCGCAACTTTCTTGGAAGTTTTGTGTCATTTGTTCAGGCGGTTGCGGAGAAAACAAATTTCAAAGCGAATAAAGGTGATAAAGTGAGGGCGGAAGGGGAAAAAACTTTTTCAATTACATTTTTTTTAAAAAAAGAGGGCCTCAGCCGACATTCCACAACACAGTTAAGGATGGTTGTGGATGCCTATTGCTAGTTATACTTCTCAAATGAATAGAAAGAAAAATACACACATATTTTTATATATATATATATATATATATATATATATATATATATATATATATATATATATATATATATATATATATATATATACGTATATACACACAGTAATAGTACGTGGAAAGAGCACACACAAACACAGCCACAAGCCACAACAGTTACAAGATCAAAGAACAACTACATCTACGTCTTATAAAATATCGTTGTGTTTGCATGTTTCACTTCATTTTACATTCTCGTAGAGACTTGCATAAAGATCTGCAACATGTTTACCTCTGACGCCGAAGGTGGATGGAGGTGATGTTTTCACTCCTGTTTGTCTGTTTGTGAGCAGGACACCTCAAAATGTTATGGACGGATTCAGCCGAAACGTTGTGGACAGGTTGGGTCTCTCAGAAGGAGCAATTGATTCGATTTTGGTGATGATCCGGATTCGGATATGAGAACTCTTTAATTTTTCAAGTGATTCTTTACCATTTGAGAGATGGCACCAAAAAAACGACAAATAACACGATATTTCAAACAGTTATGGACATCTTCGGATAAAACATGGAGGATGAGTTCGGTCTATGACAAGAACAAGCCAATTAGATTTTGGTTGAGGTTTGGTATCAGTGGGATACCAAACCTGAACCATTCAGCCTGGTGGAGGTATGAGCTCTACTTATGAAGTGCAACAAGTTGTCTTTTGATTAAACCCATTGGTGAAAGTGATGGGTAGGTACCTATTAGTTAAAAAAAGAAAACATGAGGGGACCCCAAAATAACAATACAACACCACAATCCTTTTACGGATTGCCATCATGACATATTTTGACGTCATGCAATTGTTTGTACACATTTGATGTGGTGGCCATTTTTTTCCTGTACAACCCCTACATATTGTTACAGTTGTGGAAATTCACAGAACACCATTCAGGTTCCGCGAAGATCAGTTATGTCGATAAATGTGTGTCCAGATAGATTTCCCCACCGATGTCTAACGGGATTTATTCGTGAGCCGGGCTGTGCATCTTTGAGGTAGTGTTATTCTTTCCTATCGTTATTTTGAACAACATATCGTCACCACCTTAACCAACAACCGCCAACATCTCCTCACCACCTTCGCGCCAACCGCCAACATCCCCTCACCACATCAACAAACGAACAACGTCTCCTCACCTTCATCTGCACAGACGCCACCATCTTTTCTCCAGCAATGGCATTCCACCGACGAGCGGCATCTCCGCCGACAGACGCGGGGACTCCCTCGTTGGGGCGAGGGCCGGTGATTTCTACCACGTTCGCTTTCTCCGCATTTGACGGCAAGATCGGATCAGAATGACAAAAGGGGCGGAGCCAGCAGGGGGTGAAGGGTCAGAGGTGAAAGACCAAATACCCTCCCCCCCCCCCGAACCCAATAAAAGGCGGGGCTGAAGCCCCGGCAGTTCAGTTCGTCTGGAGTCTGGGTTCGTGGTCCAGTCAGTCTGGGTTCGTGGTTGAGTTCGTTCGGAGTGGAGCTCAGAGTGGAAGTCGGGGTTGAGGTCGGAGTGGAGCCTGGAGTCCAGCCAAGCCTGCAGTGCCGTGCAGGGCTGTTGGTCGTTGGAGCGCAGCAGAGTTTGGAGTCCGGTGGAGATTGGAGTCCAGTGCAGGGCTGTTGGTTGGGTTGCAGCCAGAGAGAAGTCGCCAGCCAGCGACATAACGGTCCGAGATGATCGGGCCCCGGGACGGTCCGAGCGACGCTGAGGAGTGAGTGGGCTCTTAAGAGAGCATCAATTCCAAAAGAGCAGGGCCCGTTCGCTCCTCTGAGGCGTCGTCGGCTAGGCCCGATCAACCAGGCCGCACGGCTAGGCCTGGACCAACCGAGCTGCCAATACACCAGCTGCCATGTTGATGACGAGACATCGAGGGTCACCCGGTGAGTCACCACGAGGGTGGCAGGTAACCTGCACGGTCTCACGGAGCTCCTTCGGTCTCCACAGCTCCGTGAACATTAAAGGCCTACGGGCCCTGTTCTACCCTTTTCTTTCCTGGGGTTTTTTTGCATGGAAGACTGTGGTGCCTTGTCCTATAAGTAGAATTGTGGTTAAGTGCATGTACAGAATAGATAGACAACGGCTGTAGGTTTTTCTTGCTCGTGTCTTGTCCTTTACCCCCATTGCTTGCATACGTGTATGAATAAATGTCATTGTTTGAATATTCACCTGCTCGTTGCGTTCCTTCCTCCATTGAACGGCCATATTTGCGTTCGGAATAATAGCTGGTTTTTAATAACCGATAAGATAATCGGGTCCGACGGGGCTTGGCGATAATAAACCGCTCGGCAATCGCAAATGGCACGAGCTGCTTAAAGCGGCACGTGTCCGTACGGGTCCCGTCGAGGTATAAATCCCCGGCATTTCTGTCTGCGCGAATACTTAGGTAAATCGACAATTCGGTGATCAACCCTGTCGCATGTGGACAGAAGAGTTGGCCGATTTATGGTGTGGTTAAAAACACACCCGAAGCTGGATTTCGTTGTTGATCCGGAAGCTACGACTGGATTGCCACGGTCGGTGGGCGTGTGCGTCCGCGAATTAGCTAAAAGCGGTCGCCCGCACGCCAGGGTGGCGAGAATCCACAATAATATTATATGGAGTACTATCGTAGTACATGATGAATTACATTCATTTTCTAGCATTTTCATCAAATTTATTCTGAAATATTTAAGAGTTTAAATTCATTGCCGATTCTGGCATTTAAGAAACTATCAGGTTTATAGTTTCCTGGCACGGATTATACTGGGTGGTTTGCCATGTCTTTCCAGTAGTCAGGGCAGTGATTTGTGCTGGACATTATCAGGTTGATGTCTACACTATGAGAATGTACAAATTCAGGGCAGGAATGTGGAATATAGCCAGGATGCTGGTGATACGCAAACTCTTAATCACAAGACACGGTGGGATATTTAACGTCGAACAGCAAATGCTCGCAGATGAGTGGCCAGTTTAAGGAGGGGCAGCACACCTATTGATGTAATGCCATGATTGTGAAACACTAATCTTACAGTTATATAGTCAGCTCAAAAATCATACCGAGACCAGATAGATCAGAGGCACTTCTACTACCTCTGCACTATCCTTTCAGACAGCTTTAATATCTTCATCCCTTTATAATTAACTTGAAATTGCACACCACCATTGATTGTGCAGCTCTCTTGTACCTCCCTTTCCTTGTACAGCAGCAAGACCATACATCACCTCCCTCGATTAAGGAATTACTAATAGCCATCTCTGCAGGTTGGGGAGGGTGGGGAGTTCACAGATGAAGCTATCACATTCATAATCACAAATTTTCACTTTGGAAAAGTAATATATGACTTCAATGCACGTTTTGAAGTGAAAAGGTTGGCGGAGAAGGTGAGGGGAGGGGGGAAGGAGAGATGAGTGATAAGTTTGTGTCCCTGCATATATTTAATACAGCACCTGCTTAATATATACACTATTCATATTTGATACGGTTATCATTCATGGAATAAGCATGTGAGGTTGCTAAGGTAGTTACATAGTGAGCAAGAAGGGCAGTCGGTAGAGCGCGTACCTCCGCCAGGCTGAACATTTTACGTTTTGTATCCCAATGATAGGCCGATTCTGGAACTTAACCAAAATGTAAACGGCGTCTTTGTCACCTCCCAAACTCATCCCCCTAGTTGTGTCATAACCCATCCATAACATTTTAAAATATCATGCTATATATCGTTTTTGGCCATATCTTTCACTGGTGAAGAATCACTTGCAAATAAAAAAAGCTGTCATGTCTGGATCTGGATTCGGATCTTCATTAAAATGGAATCGATTCGTCCTTGTCACTCACACACACACACACACACACACACTCACACACACACACACACACACACACACACACACACACACACACACACACACACACACACACACACACACACACACACACACACACACACACACACACACACACACACACACACACACACACAACCTGTCCACCAAATTTTGTCCGAATCCGTCCATACTTTTTGAGATATCGTGTTATTTATCGTTTTTGGCCCTATCCCTCAATGGTATGCCTGGTGTTGGCTTAATGGTTGGGGTGGTGGGCTTTGGATCCTAGGGTCCAGAGTTCAAATCCCACTCAGTTGTTAAATTAATACCAGGTGGGGTTAACTCGGCCTGTCATCCTTCCGAGGTCGGAAAAATGAGTGCCAGCATGCTGGTATCTTGTGTCGGAGTGGTGACCCATCCAGGATTGTGCCCAATAGTCAAGGAGACTGCTTCAGCAGCACTAACGCTCTGCACAGAGTATGGTCCCAATCTCCTCCTCCTCCTCCTCCTCAATCACTTGAAAAATTCTAGTATCTGGATCTGAATCTTCACGTAAAATCTAATCATTTTATCCTTGTCACACTCCCAACCTCTCCACAAAATTTTGTGCGAATCCGTCCACAATTTCTTGAGATATCGTGCTCACAGACAAACAAACGGACAGACAGACAGGGGTGAAAACATAACCTTCACCCACCTTCGGTGACGATGTCTCAATACCGAGCTAATACTCTGTTCTGTAATTTATAACAAATACAGCATTTGTCATTTGGCTCTCGTTTTGGCAATAAGAGGAAATTCTCTGGTAGTGTAGTGATAAACGATGTGGACAAAATTCCAATGGTGACTTCGTTTGGGAAAGGGATGGGGGGAGGGTGGAATCGTTTAGATATAGTGAAATTTTCTGCCTTATTTGCATGTATATAATTATAATTAGTTGCTCTTCCTCGTCGAAGAAGGCCACTCACATGAAACACGTGAACCACTTGGTAAATTTATTTATACTACATAAGCTGCTGCCCCAGACAGCAACCACACTCTGAGATGGCAAGCAGTGTCCACGAAGACCAGATCACATGCTACATGCAATTTACGCAGGAATTTCACATTGAGCCATGGTACCGGCAATAACTCATCTCCTCCTCCTCCTCCAAAACATTGTGAGATCTTTAATGCCAACAAAGAAATAAATGCCAAGGTTTGATGGGGCCTCGCTTTTGCGTCATCACCCAAATATTAAATTTACTACAAAGCTGTTAGTGATCTTCCTATGGGAAGAATGGTATTACGACATTGTTAGGGGATAACAGAGTCTCCAGCGGGGGCGTTTGTGGCTCCGCATTCGGCAATGCTGTCAGATTGGTCCTCCCATTTAAGGAACTTCTGATGTACAATAGTGTAGTAGATAGTAGAAAAATCGTGCAAATTATGATACAAGCAACAAATTTGGCATTTCTGTTCTGCAGGGCTTTCTGATCAAATCTGCCCGATTGGCCATTTGAAAATCCAAATTTTGAAAAATTTGAAGAAAAAAAAAAAAGACTTCAAAAACATTTGAAGTCACAGCTGGCTGAAATTCTTGAAGCACAAGTGAACATCCCAGACAGAGAACCAAGGGGAGATGCAGTCATCATTTATGGCTCAGCACTTATCAATGCCCTACCTCCACTCACTTCAAAGATATTTGATGACTATGCTAAAGAAGACATCATCCCAAAGGTGGAATCCTATGGTGCCAGGTACGAGAGGGTGGACGTAGTGTTTGATGTGTACAAGAAGTCAAGTCTGAAGTCCGAGGCAAGGTCGAAAATGGGGCAATGAATCGGAAGAAGTGTGACAGGAACCAGTAAGACCCCAAGTAACTGGAGAAGCTTTCTTCAAGATGACAGCAACAAGACTGAGCTGTTTCACTTCCTTGCGGAAAAGATGTGTGATGCACAGACGACAAGCACAGTCATTGGCACAAAAGTAGAAGATGCCATTAGCAACACAAGGAAGTCACTGGATGCTGTGTCTCCTCTCCTAATGACCCTGACCCCCATTCAAGCTGTCAGTTGCCGTACTGCAGCCCTGATCCCCTTCATATTGTCATGAAGAAGTGGACTCGAATATTTGTACACGCCAGGGATGCAACGACGGATGGTAGCAAGTCCATTATCATTAAGGCTAATGACACGGACGTACTAGTCATAGCAATATCTGTACTGCCATCTTTACAGGAACTAGGTCTTGAGAACATGTGGATTGCCTTTGGCCAAGGAGCCAAGGCGTGATGGATTCCAATCCATGAGGTAGTTTCTGCAATAGGGCCTGAGAAAGCTGGAGGGATCCCATACTTCCATGCGTTCACTGGATGTGACGTCGTGTCTGCCTTCCGCGGTAAAGGGAAGAAAACTGCATGGCAGACTTGGAACGTCTTTAATGATGTTTCTGAAACATTCACCAATCTCAGCCAGCATCCAACATTGATTCGTGATCTTGACTTTTTTGAAGTTTTTTTTTTTTTTTCAAATTTTTCAAAATTTGGATTTTCAAATGGCCAATCAGGCAGATTTGATTAGAATCCCCCGGAGAACAAATGTGCCAAATGTGATGCTTGTATCATCATTTGCACGATTCCTCTCAAAAATTGCTGTTATCCGCCCCACTACAATTCATATGATGCCTCGTTTTGCTTGCAAAGTTGCAAAGCACTAATTGTACCTCAGTGGAGATTCGAACCTCGATCAGACAGCTTAAAAGGTAAGTGTGCATACCTCTTGGCCATCCTGTCACCCATTTACATAAATAAATTGATGAACGACTCCTCATGGTACTGCAACAGTCACGTGATATTCCACATATAATAAGCATTGTTGAAGTCTAACGAAATGATGTTTGGTTCTAAGGATCTTCATCTTTCTTTAATCCATGGTAATGATTGTGAAGGGAGGAAAGAAGGTGATCTTACTCAATAAAGCATCTGAATGAAACAGATGGGCTTATAAATTCCCACTGGTGTTTTGATCAACAACACAGACTGAGCATGTTTGGAGAAGTCGTTTTGTGGGAATGACAGTTTCAAAGAGATAATGGATTGTTAAACATGCAAAGAGAAGACCCAATTGCATTGAATACACCTTGAGCCTGATGCTGACTTTTTAAGTTCAGCATGTTTTCACTTTCTTTCCTTAATGGCACAATTATTTATCTCTCTGTATTCATTTTGAATGCTATAACAATATGTTGCTTATAAGTTATAACTATATCCATCAGAATATGCGAGCATTCCCATCCATCCAGTTAATTGTTTCTTGTGAAGCACACTTCAACAATGCAGAAGCTTGAACAGAGCAATAAACGTCGTTGGAAGAGATGAAGAGATAATTATATTTTTCTATATTCTAACTACAACCAGCTTCAGGCAATTCGATTGCTGTCCACACAGTGAGAGTGAACAAATTTCTTCATCAAGCTTGATTTGTTTTGCTATCGATGTTAAAATGCACAACGACGGAAACCATTACCCTGCTTTTACTTTCTTCGCTTGCTCCAGCAATGAAAGTTTAGATATAGTCATCTGTGTTGTATACACACATGTGTTATATGACATCATGTTTCAGAAAGAGTAGACCATTGTGTGTCGGCGAGGAGATGACAACGGGTGGTGCCATCGTCCAAAGAACATCACAGTCAGACAAAACATGACATGACACATGGAGGAAAGGAGAGGGGTGGGGAGGGGGTAAGACATTAGGAGGAGGGGACAGGAGGGTACACAATATATATGTGTGTGTATATATTGTTACGGTTCTAGGAACCGTATGCATACAAGACGTAGAGTTGTCCCAAAGTTAGTTATGCTATTAAGTATATGTGCAGATAGAATCCCTCCTTGTGTATAGTGGGAAAGCAAAAGGGAGTGCGTTGCGATGTTTTTTTAGTTAGATTAATAAATCTTTATATCTCCTCCATCACGATCCACGGTACCATAGCACTTGCAGCCTTCGGTTCGCTGGCAACAACGTACCATTGTGCACCTGCTGTCTCCGGAGGCTCGTTCCGAGGCAGAATCTTCACGTCTGCAGTTCCTTCTCGGCTTCCCCAAACATTCCAACTCTTTCTTGACGGGTCCAGACACATGTGGAGTGGGTGTGTTTTCCCGGTATACAGTTAAGCCCAAAATTATTCATACCCTTACCAAATTTGGAGTATTTTGAATCGTGTTATTTGAAGAATGAGTTTCTTCTGGCTTCAGTTACATAAGAATGTGACAAACAGCTGAAAGAATCACTGCAAGAGACATTTCAAGAAATACATTGTTTTGGGGGTATTTTATTGATAGATTTACAAAAAAATGTCATGTCCAGAATTATTCATACCCTTGTTTAGATCAGTTCAAAGTCACATTCAGTAATCGATGGAAAAGCCTCTGTTTGTGATTACAGCCTCCAAATGGTTTTTATACTTGCTCACAAGCTTTTTGCATGTCTCTACAGGGATTTTGACCCACTCCTCCTTCGTGAAGGTCTCCAGGTCTTTGAGGTTGGAAGGCTTCCTTGCCATCACTCCGGTCTTGAGCTCCTTCCACAGATTATCGATTGGGTTGAGGTCTGGACTTTGGCTTGGCCACTCTAGAACATCTACATCATTATCCCAGAACCATTTCTTGACTGACTTGGCGGTGTGTTTTGGATCGTTGTCCTGCTGATACGTCCAATGCTCCCTGAGGTGAAGTTTCTCTGCAGACTGTTTGATGTTTTCCTCAAGGATCTTGATGTACTGCTCCTTTTTCTTGATGCCATCCACTTTGACGAGATTGCCGGGCCCACTGGCTGAGAAACATCCCCAAAGCATTATGCTCCCGC
>NC_140972.1:25208044-25293044 GCF_056783735.1 Eptatretus burgeri
AATCGACCAGGGGGAGGAAGCTATCTATAAAACACGTACTTAACGAGATAACTGAGCTGAAGAAACCTGAATTGCTTATTAAATCAGATAATTTTGAAAATGATTTAAGAACAAAAAAAATACACCTATTGCCGTGATTTGGACTTTTGTGTCCCCTTGGTCGAATCTTTTGAACGCTGCTCACACCGATGACATTAACTTTGAGTTGTCATTCGTGTTTAAGGCTTAAATAATTAATGGAAGAAAATGAGCATAATATTTGCAATAATATTCAAAGAGCCTGGTGTTGGCTCAGTGGTTCGGGTGGTGGCTTGGGATCCTAGAAGAGCCTGGTGTTGGCTCAGTGGTTAGGGTGGTGGCTTGGGATCCTAGAAGAGCCTGGTGTTGGCTCAGTGGTTAGGGTGGTGGCTTGGGATCCTAGAAGAGCCTGGTGTTGGCTCAGTGGTTAGGGTGGTGGCTTGGGATCCTAGAAGAGCCTGGTGTTGGCTCAGTGGTTAGGGTGGTGGCTTGGGATCCTAGAAGAGCCTGGTGTTGGCTCAGTGGTTAGAGTGGTGGCTTGGGATCCTAGGGTCCTGAGTTCAAGCCCCGTTGGCTGCTGAATTAATACACCAGGGGGTTGACTCAGCCTGTCATCCTTCCGAGGTCGGCAAAATGAGTACCAGTTCCAGTGTGTGTACTGGTAGAGGGGCACTGCATCAGCGACACAGTCGCGCTTCAAGAAATGATAGCTACCCCAGCAGCTAAGCTGCTATACGACCACCACCACCACCATAATAATATACAAAAATCACAAAGTTAGTGCAACTCTGGAGAAGGAAAGTATATCTTCTAAAAGATGTTCTGGTCAAAGGTCATGTTTCTTTCGATGTTTTTTTTATTTTTTGTTACATTGTCGAGGCTCTTATGAGAGCTAACACACAATGCACAGCAAGGTGGGAATGAGACAAGAGGGGCGGGAGAGGGACAGATAAAACAATGGGGAACAGAGACATTAGGAGATCTGTGGAAGGGAGAGGGATGGGGTGGGGAACACGCGGTAGACAAGATGGACATTACAGGGAATTTGAAGAAGGTGGGTTTGGGGTGGATTAACGGGGGTAGAAAAGATCGAGGTTAAGGCCGTTAGTAAATCTGCTTGTCAGACAGTGTATCTCACAATGGGTGGAGACGAAAAATAGCCACATGCCAGTAATCCCTCTCTTCCTCTCGATCTTCCATCAGCTGAGACTTCGTTTTCCATCCCACCCCTCTAAAATAAACAAGACAATAAATATATAGTGGACTCCAAAAGGGTCTCAAATGGTCACACGGTGTCATTACGTCGTGAGCGAGAGGGATTGCCAGCACACGTGGTGGCTATATGGCCGTTCTAGTTGGGTGAACACCAAGCCCCGAGGACAATTTATTTATCCATTCGCTTCACACACAAGGTGCAACCAACAGCCCAACGACGAGGAATGAGGAGGTCGTGTGGAGGGCTAACAGAATACAAGTACAGTGCGGTGAAAAAATTTCACGGGTCCCTGGATATGTGCTGAGAATTCCTTATTCGAGCATATTAATTGGAACGTTGGGCCATAGGTATACAATAATAATAATAATAATTGTTGTTGTATATTAAATACACAGTTTATGGGAATTAGTGAGGTTTCTGTTAGTTATAAAGATAGTGTGTTTTTTTTTTGTATCCGAAATGATCTGTTGTTTTCCGTTACTGACAAATACACTTTGTAATTGTGATGGAAAATGGTGACAATGAAATATTGATTGTCACATTTTTTCTGTAATCATCATCCACAAATGTTACCTTTTCTGCTATATAGTGCGTGCTGAAAAGGAGAGATTATTTTCAGATTACAGCTTTCTTTATATATCTATATGCAGCCTATGGCTGCTTGGCTGCATTATTTTCTGGAGGCACAGCTGTGCCACTGATGCAACACCCCCTGTTACCAGCACATTGGTACTCATTTCACCAACTTCAGAAGGATGGCAGGCTGAGTCAACCCATCTGATCTAAATTCAGCAGCATGACAGGGGCTTGAACTCAAGACCCTAAGATCTTCAGCCAGCCACCCTAACCATTAAACCAACAGCAAGCTTTCATATTACATAATTATAGATTATGATCTTTCGAATTATAGAATTTAGCATCACATTCTATCCATCCATTGGGACCATTCTCTGCGCAGAGCGTTGGTGCTGCCTAAGCAGTCTCCTTGGCTATTGGGCACAATCCTGGACGGGTCGCCACTCTGACCCAGGATAATTATTACATTACAATGCACAATGTATAACAAATGGTTTATCATGCACAACCACCAAAGGTTTAGCAACTGCTCATGGTGGACAATTTGATATCCCTTTAATACAATCACAATGATCTATGACATTGTTCAACAAGGGGCGGTTTCGTCTCAACGTTTCGTAATAGTTTCCACAGCTTCGTGCAAAGTGCTGTTACAAACGATTCACTTTATACCTCCATAACCTTTGTTTAAATATCGTTTTCTGTGTCCCCCCATTGCCCTTGATTTCCTTGTCCTTCACGGGAGTCGTTCGTGAGCTGGTGATGCCGTGTAATTTGTTCTGTGTATACGTTCGAAATCTAGTTGAAAATGAACAGCAGAAAAATAGGGGACATTACAGAAAGCCTATTGAAGATTACACTTCAATTAAATTACTATTTACAAATCGAGCTTGTTCATTAAAATACTAGTGAAATAAGAAATGAAGTGGAGCAAATGAAACGTTCATGATGGTAAGAAGTGCTTTGCTCGTCAAATGATATATTATAGCATCAATTTTCCATTACTCTACTATAAACGAGCAGATATTCCCTTCAAGGATGGGCGATGGGATGGAATGGCATTTGCTAGGACAGGAGGGTCTAATAATAAAAACAACAACTGGAAGCCCTCTCGGTAGAGAGCATACCTCTGTCATGCAATGCCTGATCCACTGGAACACATTGGGCCCAATACATTTTTGGTGAAGAACACCCAATCTCTCAATGGTGAAGAATCATTAAAAAAAAAATTCTAGTAGTCAGATCCGGATCTTCACCAAAATCTAATCAGTTCGTCCTTGTCGCACACCCAACCTGCCCACCAAATTTCATCCAAATCCGTCCAGAACTTTTTGAGATTTCCTGTACACAAAACAAACGGACAAACAAACAGGGGTGAAAACATAACCTCCTTCCACTTTTGTTGGCGGAGGTAACAATCTTATGACAGTTGGGCTTAAAGCACCGTCCACCGAAAAGCAGAATTGTAAAGCATTGATAGTTATGCCGACAAAATCTGGTAACGATGCGGGAAGCGATGAGAGAGGAGATAAGAAATATGGCAGACATTGGGACCGAATCCGTCATATTATTTGTATATATTTTGACAATTTTCCATGACCTGAGCAGAAAGTTGTGAAAGACTTTCAATGATTTTCACTTGCTTGTTTTTTATTTCAGGATTTGATGCTCAAACCTCTTTTGACGCTTTGTTGAATTGTTTTTGATCATATTCTGCGAGTGTATGTAACACATCTACCACCTGCTAGTATCTAATCTAGGTTTGTTCAGTCATCTTGCCTCACAAAAAGCTGTAGTCCTGTCAGGATCTCCATTATCCCCCCCCCCCCCCAGGTATCTTGAAGGGGGACGCAGTCCACCGGCAACCCCTTTCTGGTGAAACTCCAAAAAATCCAGGATCACTGCTCACCTTCACTCATCCGTTCCTCTTTTTTCCCCACCTTTGGAACCAACTTCCACATTCTCTTCAATCTCACTCTTACCTCGAGGTCTTCGAGAGAGAAGTTCACCACCATCTTGCTTTTGCTTCTGTATCCATCTTATCCACCCCTTGCATTCTCCACTACCCCTCAACCTTACCCAAGCATACCTTGTTTGTCCGTCTCCACTTATTTTGTCCCTTGGCCCTGCTGTTGGCATTTCCCCCTTCTCTTTCTGCTGTTCTTTTGTTATGTTGCATCCTGATCCATTCTGTGTTCTCGCTCTTCCCTGAGCCTTTTTATTTGTATACATAGTCGAGGCTCGTGGTAGAGCTAGTACATGAACAGATCAGGATGTAACAAACAAAAACAGGATGCAAAACATTATCATTCTTCTTTTTCTTATTCCACTTTCAAATGTAGTACCATGGCTGGGGGTACCAAATCAAGACAAAATTGACCTGTATCTGGTGAATGGATAAAAGAGGGTGGAAAGGTTAAGGCTTTCAACGTGCTGCTTCAATCTAGTCCAGTTCATTTGCAAGCATGCGTTAACTCGAGAAGGCATATATTTATGCATGATGTGGTGGACGCCAGAAACTTTTGAATGAAGGAGGATGAATAAATTGGAGGCCCAAGCTCATCCGCAGGAACCCGACCTCTGAGTTATATCAACACCATGCAGAGACAACTCAACGATGCTGCTTACACCAATTCTATAAGAACGAAGTGTGCTCAGTCGTGCAGGATCCACAACCGGCTACCCGAGGAGTCCATTAGCATAAAGTAATGGCAAGGCAGAGCGAGCTGCACCGGGCGCACTTGACCGGGGGTGCCAGGTGTTAGGAATAAATGAAAATTAAATCGAATTTTAGTTTCTCTATCTGTACCCTTTTCTGCATATAGATTAACCCCATCTTTGGCGATAACCAAGAACCTTTATTGACGAGTCTAAACTAAAATGAGGAAGAAAAGTTTGACTGCAGATTATATCTACTGTTGGATTCCACAATATACTATATATGGATGAGGAGTGTGTGCGTGCGTGTGTGCACGCGTCATGCATTTTGTGTCTCAATTACGTACGCCTATGAATTAATCATATACTATTGTAATGTACCTTGACCCTTTCGACTGCTGAGACCCCTTCCATCTTTGAAGACCCTTTAAGACACCGAAAGGCCGCTAATTATTATTAGGCTTCCAGGCTGAGAAACCCATTGCTTTTTGTTCAAACTAGCAAAAATGCCGAAGACTGTGAACACCAATGAAAATTTGGTCCAATGGATCAAGGTTCCTTCTTCTGGTGCATACCTTTATTTGGGCGGTGTATAGGTAACTGACAGCTCTGTGTTGGCAAAACTTGAATGTAAATGGTGGAGATTTGTAATACCCTCCCCTACCTGTAGGTGGTTCTACATGATGCACATTTACATAGAGAATTTGCATCCTGTCCAATACTCCCCCAAACAAAACTGATGGGGGGGGGGGGGTTGGAGAGTTTGAGGGCCGGGGGATAGGATAATTGGAGGGCCTTAGGTGGGGGGGGGCAGGAGAGCTGGCAGGGAAGAAGAACTACTGGGGTGGAGGGGGGGGCAGGAGAAGCGCGGAGGTGGGGGCAGTAGCTGGGCCTGGGAGGCAGTCAGTGTGGCACTGTTTGACCAGATCAACAACCGTTGAACCCCACACTCCAAAATCCTGAAGAGGTGGTACACACGTCTCAAACTGCAGCCATAGAGTCTTTCCACTCAAACGCAAACACCCTGGCAGTTTGCAATCAAAATGTAATGCCTATAGGATTGCTCAAAACGTAAAGGAAACTCTTGAAAAGAACAGAACTACAAATGACCGTAACCGACCCGAACTTTCGGTAAGTCCAGCCAAATGCATGTTCCGAGACACGGTTGGTTTGGGTCTTCACCAAACAAGCATGCATGAAGACCTCAGGAGTGCATCGTGTTTCCACTCTGAGTCATGGTAGGATGTAATTACATTTGCGTCAAAGAAACATTAAATGTACAGGGAGTTCTAAAAAGACCCGGCCAACTTTGGTAGTTCATACATTTAGAACCACAACTGATACAACGATACCCTTTGGTTTATATGATGCAAAAACTCATAAAGTTTTGTGCACACCATCAACACACTTCAATGTGAGCTCCATTTGTCGTGCACAGGATATGAAGGTGGTACACGAGTTCTTGCCATGTTTGGCTCAGCATGTTTACATCCACCATTGCGCATGCAGCTGTGATCCGAGAACGAAGATCCTGCAGGTTTGCCACCTTGGTGTAGTGGATGACATCTTTGACAAACCCTCAGAGAGAAAAAAAAAAACAATCAAGGGGGGTTATGTCTGGTGATCGTGGAGGCCAGGTGGTTGGTTGGTCAGTCTCGGCCAAACCAGTGACCAGGAAATTTTTCATTCAGGACGGATTGAACAACGAAGACCCAATCGGAGTGAGTGCCGTCCACTTGCAAAATTATATCGGGTTGCATGTCTTCAGTCTGAAGGAAGGCAAATCTTTCCACCATGTTGATGTAAATTGTTGAGGTCACTGTATCCGCTGCAAAGAAAAACAGACCCACCAAGCGGTCATGGAGAAGGCCACACCACACATTGACCTTTGGACTGTCGTGTATGTGTTCAACGACTACGTGGAGGAGGAGGGGGGGATTCAGAGCCCCAGATCCTCACATTGTGCCGATTGACCTTTCCTGATACATGAAAGCAAGCTTCGTCTGTGAGCATGACCTTTTTCAGGTAATCTTCATCGTCCTCTATCCGATTGAGCATTTCCAACGTAAACGCCTTGCGTTTGGGTCCGTCATTCGGTTTGAGTTCCTACAGAATCTGCACCTTATAGGCATAAAGCTTCAGCCTTTTGTGCAAAGTCCTGTGTGCAGTGGTGGTTGGTCGTCCCAGTTCTGTGGATGCGCGTCAAATTGATTTTGTGGGACTTTGTTGAAATGATTCACGCAGTTGTTCAACGTCTGCTGCACTTGTGCTTGGTCGACCGGTACTTTTCTGTTTCTGACAACTTCCAGTCTCCTTAATTAAACCTCTTGTTGTACCACCACTCTCTGATACTACTCCACGATGGCGGATTCCTACCATACCTGTATGAATCACACTGAACTTGGGCGTCGGACCTCGGCTGGTGAACCATTCGATGCACTGATATTTCTCTTGTGGAGTCGCCAATTTGTTTCACAGCAAACCACCAGACCTAAAAAGATAGAAAACTTTACGAGTTTCTGTATCATGTTTAACAAAGGGTATCATTGCATCATTTGTGGTACCAAATATATTAATGACCAAAGTTGTCCGGGTCTTTTTCGAACACCCTGTCGTACGAATTATACTTGGACACAAAACATCCGCAATGGAAGCGTATGTGAGATTGCATCATTATCGTGACTTTTACAAAGCAAGGGACAATGTGTTTTTGTAGAGACCAATCTTTGGTTTGCAGGATCAATTGCATGACAGCCGTACTTGTACATGGAGATGTTTCATGAGGTCGTGCTATTGAGGGTGAAAAATTTCTGTCCTCGAGTGGTGTTTCATCAATAACCTTGCTTTTATACAGAAGTCATTCTGCACATCTTGACAAGTCCCACATCAAGGTTTAGCCAGGAATTTGCGCTTTTAACGTAATCAACAAATTCATGAAGATCCGGACAGAAATTTGTGGCTTTCAGATAAATCGATGCAGATTCATGCGCTCAGGAGTCATAAAAAACTACCAAAGGTTAATCAAGGCAAGACTTGCATGCAGAATCTGTTTCGACAATTGGGGATATAATCAAAGGATTGCTTAATGGGGTAATTTTTTCCTATTCTTAACAAATAACATAGTAAACTCAGATAATCATTATAAAAAGAAACGCGCCACAGTTCACACGATTTGAGGACCCGATGACCCAGGACATGCAGTGATGCGCATAATGATCAAGGGTCAAAGCAATAAGTATTCCGGGATTTGACCGAGATTGAAGCATCGGGTCATGGGCTAAAACCACGGCTACCAATTGAGACCATTCGTCAAAGTAGCTGGAGAGATCATCGGGAGGGTGAAGAAAATGAAAACTCGGAAACTTTGGCAGGAGATGTTAGTAAAACCTGTGTGTGTACAAAAAAAAAAAAACTTTGTCTAGTGGTATGCACACTCACTTCTGAGCTATCTACCCTGGGTTCGAATCTCGGCCCGACTATAAACTGCCATCCTGTTGTTTCACAAACAGGATGAGGCATCAATGTTTGAGCCGTCCCTTAGATAGACGTTAAACAGTGCATCTCGTCTGCCAGCATTAGTTTGTGAACTTTAAATATCACAGCATCCTTCACGAAAAGTAGAGGGGTGCTATCACCGGCACCATGAAGGGAACTACTAATTCCTGCTCCAACCCATTTAGGCCGGGGGCCAGTGAGGCCTACCTTGCACCCCCCCCCCCCCCCCGTGACAATTTTTCACTGATACCACAGTGTTCATATATATCCTGAGTATCAGAAAAAAGATGTTCCCAGAAATTTCTGTTTTGTTTGAGTTTTCTATTTTATTTATTTATTAGGGTACCCTGTGAGTACAGGGTACCCTATTGTTTTTTCTTCTGTTTATTATTATTACGCATTATTAATATTTTTCTGCCGGCATTTTGCACCCTTTTTCGCTTTAAAAATCATTTTCTCTGGGACACTAAGTCCGATCGACAGGAAATTTTCACCATAGTTTGTATCTTTTTTGATAGCACAATCACGTTATAATTATGACGTCATTGGTCACGTGGTACGGTCGCCATCTTGAAAAAAGCGATAAACTTTGGACATCTGTATCTCGGAAACCGTGCAATGGAAAAATTTTTCGTTTGATACATTTTACTAAGCTCACTATGGGGAACACGTGTGATTTTTCGTGATGTCATAGGTGAAGCGATATACCAGTGAAAATTCGTCAAGTTGAACGCCGTATAGGAAAAATCTGAAAATTTTTGAGCGTCATCTACACCAAAATTCATCGTCAAAAATGTTTTTTTGACGTCATCGATGACGTAATTCGGCCGCCATCTTGTTTTTTAGTGTTTTTTAAAAAAAAATCTTCTCCAGAAGGGCTGGACAGATTAAGGCGAGACTTTACAGGTACATTCCCCAAGAGGTCTTTTCTCAAGTTTGTTAATTTCTTGTTGACAGGTCACATGGTTTGGTGGCCATCTTGAAAGAAACCTTAAAACCTTCAAACATCATCTTCTCCAGAAGCGCTGGTCCGATGAAGGGGAGATTTCAGAACTATATTTGGGACACGTAGGCAATTTAAGTTTGTTAATTTCGAATTGATGTCACACGGTTTGGCTGCCATGTGGGATTTAAGAAAAATATTAAATAATGTTTTCTCTGGAACCGCTCAACCTAATGAATCGAAAGTTTGCAATTATCATCTACCACCGTGTGTGCACGCGTGGTAAAAATTCTGATGTCACACGTCACATGGTTTGGCGGCCATCTTGGATAGAAAAATGCACCTTTACCAATTAACACGAAACTTCACAAACGTGTTCCAATACCCAGTTGGAAGCAGAATATAAATTTGTGATGTCATAGGTCACATGGTTCGTCAGCCATCTTGGATTGAAAAATAATATCTTTAAACGTCTTTTTCTCTGAAACGACTGAACAGATCCAGGCGAAACTCCACCACTATGACCGCCTCTCCATGACGAATAAAAAGTTCTCACCCCCTTTTGAGGTACGACACAACGTTTGGCAGCCATAGTGGATTGAAGGAAAAATATTAATTAATGTTTACTCTGGAACTACTGCATCAATAAATGTGAAACATCACCTTTATGGTGGAACAGTCATGCGGAATGAGGGTTTGAAATTACAACGGGATCGGGCCCAGGGTTTGGCAGCCATGTTGGTTTTAAGAAAAATATTAAATAATGTTTTCTCTGGAACCGCTTAACCTAGCGAAGCAAAAATTTGCACTTATCGTCTCCGATCGTGTTTGCACATGTGGTGAAAATTATGACGTCACAAGTCACATGGTTTGGCCGCCATCTTGGATTGAAGGATAAATATTAATTAATGTTTACTCTGTAACCGCTGCTTCTATATATACGAAACTTCAAATTTGTGATTTAGCCAACATGCGAAACAAAAGTTTAAAATTTCAACCTGATCGGTCACGCGGTTTGGCAGCCAGAATTATTTAATTATTTGAATCTGTTCGCCAGTAATAAGGAAATTGAACCCTTTGTGCTGCCCGGTTCGTAACTCGTCTGTTCAGCGCCGTCTCGAAGCAGGCCTGTGTTTGTATCACCATTAAATAATGTTTTCTCTGGCACCGCTTATCCGATAAATGCGAAACTTTGCGACTATGATTTAAGTCTCATGTTGTATCAGTTGTGTCAAAGGCGGACCGACTGGGTACCCGGTCATCACTGCCAGCAGTTATAAAGTGGCAGTTCTAGTTTTGTTTGAGTCTATTTTCTGTTTGAGTAAAAGTAGTGGAAATAATTTGAAATGCATTGATATGCTAATGAGGATCCGCCATTATGGAAATTCTCATTTTCGTAAATATCTCAACTTCTGATTCATGGAAATTTGTAAATGAGGAATCTACACATATGTTTGGAGGGTCAAGGAATACAGTGAACATATTTCCTTTGTTGTCAGAGATGTAGAATATTGTTTGGATAGCTTAATTCCATGCAAAAATGGAAACAGCTTAATAAAGCATCGTGCAAATGAGTTATTTTTCTGGGGACATCTTTTTTCTGATACTTGGGATATATATGAACACTGTGGCATCAGTGAAAAATTGTCGCGGGGAGGGGGGGGGTGCAAGGTAGGTCTCACTGGCCCCCGGCCTAGTAGAGGAGCTGCTCAGTGGCGCAGTCGCTCCCACAACAAACAATGGTATCACCAGCCATGTATGTACCGCATATGAAACTGGATGGTATTCGTAGAATGCTTAGCTCACGCAGTCTTGAGAAGGACTTGGTGCAAGCAAACTCTTCTGGCGGCAAATTTGTACTTAAATCTATCTACACTTTTGAGATAAATGTGTACAAATTATACTTTCAAAAGTCTGCGATAAAGTACATCCATAAGTCTTTATGAAGTGGCTTGTATTCTCGTTCTCGAGTGTTTTCATAACTACCAATGCTCATGAAGACGCCAGAATATATCGCTAAAGTTTAAATATACGAGGATTTTGAGGAATGAAGTGTACAATATTATATTTAGCATGCTTCCCAAATAATTCACAAGTTTCTCCTGGATCGGCCATTGTTTGTTGTGTTGTGAGTCAAGGAAGTAAGAATGCAATCGCTAATCTCAGCACAAAGTGATCTGCATGGGTGGCAAGAGAAGTCAAAACAAATCTATGCGAATCAAAGGGTGTGTGTGAGTGTGTGTGTGTGTGTGTGTGTGTGTGTGTGTGTGTGAGTGTGTGTGTGTGTGTGTGTGTGTGTCAGTGTGTGTGTGTGTGTGTGTGTGTGTCAGTGTGTGTGTGTGTGTGTGTGTGTGTGTGTGTGTGTGTGTGTGTCAGTGTGTCTCCTCCATAACTCCAAAACTATAAAACCTAACAGCCTGAAACTTTGCACGCATCCTAAGAAAACTCCAAGGAAGTGCAAGAGTGAAAATTGGGTGTTTGGGTTAATTAAAACACCCCTTTTAAAGATAATTAAGGGCCTTATTTAATTATATCCTTCATCAGGCGATCCTCGGCCACCTCGCTGTCTGGGGTCTTAAGGCGTTTTCTGGGAAACCTTGCTGGGGTCTGAAGCCGCCATGTTTTTTGGCCTGCTCAACCATGCCTAGACTTGGAACAGGCCGCAACGATTTCTTTATGACAAAGTTGTTGTTTTTACTTTCCGCACCCATCTATCTATAATTCCAGCAATGTGTGTGTGTGTGTGTGTGTGTCTGTCTGTGACTGCTGTTTCTCGACAACCACTGGTCCGATCTAATTGAACCTTGCCAGGTATATTGCTGGGGCCCCGAGTATGTACCTTTTCAAGGTTTGATATTAATCGGACAAGTGGTTCCCAAGTTATGGCCATTTATTTACCAAACCAATGACAGGACACGTTGCTGCATAGGCGTGGCCGTTGGGGAAGAGATCCTCAGTTACCAATGACAGGACACATTGCTTGGCGTTTTGCACCTACAGTATCTATCTTCTATATATCTTTAATTCCAGCAAACCCTGTTTGTTTGCCTTTTCAGGGTTTGGAATTAATCGGACAAGGGGTTCCCAAGTTATGGCCAAGTTAGAGCACGTTCCCCATTACGGGTTACAACGTGCGGACTTCCGGATAGTGATGACTTACTGTATTATAATAATTTCTCGATCTCTTATGCGCATTTATAGATAATCACAATGCCCCAATCCAGTCGTCGTTTACGAGAGTGAAGGAACGGCCTGTGTGTTTGTTTGAAAGTTTTATTTTTGTATGTACGGGCAAGCGAGAGCGAAGGAACGGCCGATGTGGTTGTTGTTTCTGGCGCTCGATTTGAAAGTTTTTATTTTTCTCTATTTTTTTTTACACGTACAACCACGCACGTACAGGCACGCACTAGTATTATCGAATACCTATTCATCATAGCTGCGAATCGCTGGGTATATGGCAATACTTAAAAACATCCAGAGACGTCAGTGTTCATGGCTTGACATTTCAGGCATCTCCGGGAGGTTTATGTTTAATAGGAAATAAAATACCTTGTAGAAAATTGATCCACCGTGAATAAAAGTGAAGCTGACGTTTTGAGCCTTATCCTTCGTCTGAGTAAAACAAGGCAGTGGGGGCGATGGTTAATAAAATAATACTTCCACAAATTACGTCATCACTGACGTGCTGGGAATGGGGAACAGCAATTGGGCAGAGGTGTGTGCGTCATGTGTGATGTATTACTCAGAGTGAAACGTCATTATTGATGTGTTGGTGGAGAGGACCGGAATAATAACTAGCATCCGTTGAAGACAAAGTCTTCGATATCCCCCGCCATAGTAAATGAGGATTAACAAACTTTTATTCCCTAAGCGTGTGCAATATGTATGTGAAGTTTCCCCTTGATCTGACCAGCCGTTCTGGAGATGTTTGAAGGTTTGAGGGTAAATTCAGTATGGCCACCAAACCATGTGACCTATCAATTAGAAATTAACAAACTTCTGAAAGGATGTCTTGGGGAAAGTGTATGTGAAATTTTGCCTCAATCTGTCCAGCCGTTCTGGAGAAGAAGATTTAAAAAATTTATTAATTTTCAATCCAAGATGGCTGACGAACCATGTGACCTATGACATCATAAATTTACATTCTGCCTCCAATCCTCCAGTGGAATCCTCCAATCCTGATCCTCTAGTGTGTGAAGTTTCGTGTTAATCGGATGAGGTGTGTTTTTCTATCCAAGATGGCCACCAAACCATATAACTTGTAATGTCATAATTTTTACTATGTATGCAGACATGATGGAAGATGATAGTTGCAAATTTTCACTTCGTTAGGTTATGTGATTCCAGAGAAAACATTATTTAATATTTTTCTTGAATCCAACATGGCTGCAAACCATGTGACCTATCAATTAGAAAATATCAAAAGGCACCAGTTCACCACTTGCTTGATATGCGTACCAAATTTCATAAATATATCTTGAGGGGATTTGTAGTTAAGCTCCGGAAACGAAATGTGACAGACGGAACCCATTTCTATATCCCCCGCCAACTTCGTTGGTTGGCGGGGGATAATTATGGAGATACGAGTAGAATGAGAAGACAAAGAAAGTGAGGAAGTGGGGCAGAAAGGTGGGAGAGATAGGGTAAGGGAGAGAGAGATAAGGACGATGAGGAAGGAAGAGTGTGGGTGAGGAAGATGTTAAACAGGAGAGGAGAAGAGGAAGTGGAAGATGAGGCATAACAAAAATAATAGAGGGATGAAGGATGATCCTGAAAAGACACGGTGACGAGCAGAAAGAAAAATTTTCATTCAAGTCGTTTGGTACTGATGTTCCAAGTTTGTGGATGAAATATTGTTCTTTAAGTTTCCCGGAGTCATTGCTACCATGGTGGAGTATCAAATCACAAACAGACATTTGATAAATAGTGTGTATTGCCTGGTTGAAGGAACGAGAAACTGGTTTGTGGATGTCATCATTGTTGGCTCTGACTTCGTAGAGGTGTTCTCCAAAGTGGTCTCCAAGCCATCATCCATTTTCACCGATGTAGAGTTTATTGCAAAGTGAACAAGAAACACAGCAGATTACATTGGAGCTGCTACAGGTAAAATGATCCTTGATATTGATGGTGTGCTTTGATCATAATATTGATGTCGTGGGGTTGATGGAGTCACAGGTATTGCAATGACAAAGCAGGCATTTAAAAGTTCCAGGTGGTAGATTAGAAGGGAGTGTGCCTTTGATCAGAAAATCTCGTGAAGTTTTGTCTCATTTGAATGAAAAGAGAGGTCGTTGAGACAAGATGGAAGTAGTTTCTGTGTCGTCCTGCAGGATTTTAAACTTTCTCTGGATAACTATTTTAACTGCAGGACTGTTGGGATGATTCACCAAAGTGAGAGGAATCCTCTCATCTCCAGGTCACATCGAAGGCCTTGACCTTGAGTTAAGGTATTCTATGTTAAAATGATGAAACCATGGTCGCAAAGTAGCTTAATGTTGGAGTATTGTTTGATTTCCATGAGTGCCCAAGGGGAATTTCGACACCCTGTGACAAAGTGGTGAGCTACAGAGAATTGGCTTTTTGCCATGGAAGCAATCAAGACTTTTTGTGAGCACCCCTATGCTCTGTCAAGAGTATACATATTGGTCCACACTAAACCCTGTTTCAAATGATATCCCAATTCGTGTCGCAATTTTTTTACACTATGTTCATTAGTCAGCTGAATAAAAGCATCCACATGAGGACGTGCCGACTCTTCATTTTAAGCACAGCACCAGGCTGTGGATACCTGGAGGTATATTTGATGGGCCTCACTGTCAGCCATGAACTTTCTTGGGGAAACCACACTTCTAAGTTGGCTTCTAAAGCCAGTTGCCAGCTGGGCATCCTCTGTCATACAAAGTCCTTCCTTGGCACACCTGAACTCTTGTCCATCTGCAAGCCATAATCCACAGCTTGATGGAATACTGCTCTCCACTCTGGGCTGGCACCCCTGCCTCACACATTGCTCATCTTGATGCTGTGGAAACCAAGGCCTTCAAAAAAATTGGAATCTCCCCCAATTAACTGAGTCGATCACCTTCCCATTGCAGACATGTCGGTGGTAATTCTGTCTTCTTCCACCTCCTTTCTCGTCTTGCACCCTCTGCTCTTTCCATGTTCTGTCCCCCCTCCCCCTCCCCCAGGTATCTTCAGGGCAAAGACAGTCCACCATCAACCCGCTTCTGGTGAAACTCCAAAAATACAAGATCACTGCTCACCTCCACTCATTTGTTCCTGTTTTTTCCCCACCTGTGGAACCAACTTACTCAGTCTCTTAAATCTCATTCTTCCCTCCAGGTTTTCAAGACAACTGCTCACCACCATCTCAGATCACCCCCCTTCCAAAACCATGATCTTTTCAACCCATGTAAACTCTCCCCAAACCCAACTCTTTCCAAGTTTCCAGTTTTCCCTTCCTGATACAGTCGTGTTCTTCTGTATCTACCTTGTCCACCACGTATGGCCGCGCCAAGGCCTCATTTTTCCCCACATTCCTAATTCTCTGAGTCTCCTTATATTTTGTCCCTCAACCCTGCTGTTGGTGTTTCTCCCTCCCTTTCTATTGTTCCTTTTGTTCTGTTATGTCCTAAACCATTAAGTGTTCTAGCTCATCCACAAGCCTCGACTTTTTATTCAAAAAATACTTAAAAAAAAACAAACTTGATATCAGGAAAATAGTGCATCAGACTCGATCAAGTCAATTTGTTTTACTGTGCAAAATGAATAAACGAAAAATATGGAAGATACAAAAAGAAAACCATGAGCATTTTAACTTGTGCAGAGCAATTCAAGAAGTTGTTTATCAAGACGATTCAGGTGCTTTTTGAGGACGTTTGGCGCATTTTCACCATAGTTGACAATAATGCCCGCGGTAAGCAAGTGAAGAAAGACTGCCACATTAAAGTCGTTTTTCTGCAGCAAAATTTACATTTGGATCCAAGTCCGCTGTGTCATGAAAATCTGAAAAAATTACATGTGTGATAAAATTGACAGTGGCATATACAGCATGGTGCCCTGATCACCACGTGACCAAATCCAATTTGTCGGGCGGCCGGGTTTTAGGCGGGCATGATTCACTGGCCTGGAAGAGAGGCCACATCGCCGTGGAACGTTCACGCATACACGTTCTGGTGCAGAAATTTCCCCTGTTGGCTCATTTCATCACCCGATTTTGGCCGGTTCTTATGCGGAACCAACAATGCTTGGCCAACAAAGTTACTTTGGACCTCAAGACTATAAGAGTTGCAAGCATGTCCTGAACGTATGCAATTGATGTGATCACGTGAATGTAATGTGTCAAAACACAGATAAAAGTCTTTGGAAATATCTGCATGGCGAAGCAAACAGCATATGGGTGGGTAGCAGTGCCGGATTAATCCTCGGCTGGCCCGAAGGCACATTTTGAAATTTTAGAGAACGGCCTGAAAATTTTAAATTAGATCTCGGGCTCATGGAAATGGACCCCAGACAAAAGATGAACTGATTCAAGAACAAAATATTTAATACAAAAAAAGACAAATATTTAATGTGAAAATAATTTTGGCTGGCCCTAAGGCACATGCCTTGTCTGCCTAATGGTTAATCCAGCACTGGTGGGTAGTAGACCATTTGTTTATTTGTAAACCTTGTTTATGGAAGTAGTAAATGAAGCTTGATGAGAGAGTACTCCTCACTACCATTGGCCACAGAAAGCTGCAGTTGCTTGCTTGGTTGTGCTCAATATTGAAACGTCCAAGTTCATTTACAAGGTTCTCAAGAGCAAGTATTACATAAGTTTTGCCATAAAAGACACGCGGATATTATTCAAGGTGTTCGGACTTCTGCATTAATTATTTTTTAGGAAAAAAAATGCATTATTCCAAGTCCAATTATAAAATGCAAGATATTCACATCAAAAATGAAGAAAGAAAAATTGCATTAACATGTGTTTTTTGTTGAAATTATGGCGAGAGACCTCTCATAATGATGCCACCTGGGAATTTTGAAGTTTTTAGTATGTGGCTTGGATTTCAAGATCCTTGATTGTCTAGAATATTATACTACAAGTCTAGAATACTACTACTACTACTACTACTACCATGGTGCAAATCATTTCAACATTCTTGTGGGGTTGGCCAGGGAATGCTTTTGGTCCAAATCTTTCTCAAATCTGCTGACAAGCTCTGACGTTAAACTCAAAGTGGTAGGAATTTGTAATTTGTTCAGGGTACTGGTAGTAACTCACCTACTTTTTGTGAAAAATACACCATAGGATCTTTACCGCACAAAAGTGACCAATGCAGGCAGACGGGTCCTCTGGCTTAACGTCCTTCGGATGGACGGCACGCACTTTATGCATCGCCTTGCATGCAAAAAGCAATAGGATGACAAGGTCGAGAGTCGAATCCAGGTTAAACAGTTCAAAGGCATGCAAAACATGTTTCCAATTCAGTGGAGGCGTCTCCACTAACCAAATCATACAAAACATAATTTGAAATCTCATCAACAACAGGTTATCGAAATATTAAGGGCATCATCATATCAAATTGTGACGTGTGGGAGTGAGTGCATCGCTCGTCACATCGATATAACCAAGACCTTTAATTACCTTCGCATTCTGCGAAAGGTTATGTTTTGGTCAGCGTGTATTTATTTATTTATTTATTTATTTGTAATCTTGTGATTCGTATAACTCAAAAAGTATAAAACCGAATTGCATGAAATTTGGTGGGATGATTGGTTATTAGCCAGGAAGCATTCGATTAGATTTTGGGATCGTTCGGGTCAAAGGTCAAGGTCATGAAAAGGTCAAAATTGTCTTTTACGATAACACGGTCAATTTTTATTCAATTTGCATGCAACTAACGCCAAAATGTTCAGAATTCAACGCCTCGTCTTGTGATATGCAATATCACACAATGACGCCCATACTCTTGTTATCGGTTAGGGGTCAAAGGTCAGGGGGGTCACGACCTTGAAAAATATGCGGTTTTTGTCATAACGCGGTCAATTCTTGTCCGCTTTACATGAACCCAGCACCAAAATGTTCAGAATTTAATGCCCAATCTTGTGACACAATGACGTCATAACACATGTCACCGGTTGGAGTAAAATGTCGGGAGGGGGGGGGTCACGCCCTTGAAAAATATGCGGTTTTCAGCATAACTCAGTCAATTCTTATTCGATTTGCATGAAACCAGCATCAAACGAGATTACCTTCTCTTGTTGAAACGTTGTATTCACCGAGCTTGCGAGTGAAGACTCGCCAAAACGACGTGAGTTGATTGTTGTTTAGTCCGTTGCCCCCGAAAGTCGGGGGGGGGGGTCATGACATTATACATATGTGGTTTGTGTCATAAGACCATTCATATGAAACCAGTTCCCCACACTCATACCAAGAACAAAAAAAGTAGTGGCGGCGAAGGTATGCGCTCTATGAGTGCCCGTTCTAGTTATCTAAAGTATTCAATTTGTCTCTTTCAAAACACTTCGAATAACCAATCATAACTTGAAATTTTGTTTCATCTCAGTGTTGTTTGTTTTGACTTCATCAAAAGAAATGTTTTATCTATTGAAATATGGACCAAAATTAACAAAAATCGAATGTAATATAGCAATCAGAAATGCTCAGTACGGATTGATGTTACCAATAAATAAATATAATCGATGATAACAGGCATACAACGTTTTTGTTCAGAATGAACGATTTTTTTTTTACGACTTATATATATATATATATATATATATATATATATATATATATATATATATATATATATATATATATATATATATATATATATATATATATATATATATATATATATATATATATATATATATATATATATATATATATATATATATATACATATATATATATATATATATATATATATATAGTTTCTGGCCACATCTCTCAATGGTGAACAATCATTTAAAAAAACTAAAATTTTCTCGTGTCTGAATCCGGATTCAGATCTTCACCAAAATCCAATTGATGCGTCCTTGTCACATACCCAACTTGTCCACCAAATTTCATCCGAATCCGTGCACAACTTTTTGAGATATCCTGTTCACAGACAGACAAACAGACTCACTGACAGACAGACAGACAATGGTGAAAACACATCTTCCTTCCTCCTTTGGTGGGCGGAGGTAAAATAGAAATTTATTTGGATTTGAATATATAAACTGGGTGACAAACAGATAGATCACTGATATACGCAAGTAGTGCTGTCAGTAGAATGGAAGTCATTCGTTCTTGTGTGATATTAAAAAATATCCGTTTAACCTCGGCAAATGTAGTTCGCTCCAAATATTATTGTGCGTGTCGGCAACCTGCTGATGATGTCAGACGACTGATGCACCCAACAGAACTGTTTGCAGAAAACAATAAAAATATACAACTTTTGAAGAAGACCAATTCGACACATGTCTGTGGTCGATTCGCCACATGTACGAGTGTATAGCATATTAGATAACCCTGCCTTAGACGAACCACACATATTCATATCCTTGTACCTGAAGGTCCTACATGAGATTGAGGTCAACAAAACTACTCAGCCATCATCACTATTCTGTATGTAAACTCCCAACATTATCAATATGGTAGTCACCATTATAATTTAACTACATTCAAGTATTGGCCTGTCACAGAAGTCCAGTTGGAACTTGTGCACTTCTGCTTGTGCTTTCCCTTTGGACATTTCCTCGGTGGCCATCGATTTAAAATATCTCCCAAGAAAATTTTGACCCAGTACGCATATCCACAACGAATGGGCGATCAATACTTGTGCTTGACCACGTAAAGGGTTCAGTTACGGTTGGTCGGTCGGTGTCTTTTTGGAGGATATCACGAAGAACGGAACGGGAGGTATTGTGAGCCCCCTTCTCCACGTCCACGGGGTGGCGACCTTTCCCAGCACCTCGGTCTCACCTCCATGCGCTTTCCCCTTTATCCTCCAACGCCATTTCACTGAAACTCCCCTCCATTACTCCTGACATATTTCGCATCGGGAGGATTCTCTCATCCTATGTTATGCAAGCAAATGCTTAAGGGAATTGTAAGTTGCACTCGATAAACATTTTAGTTTTATACGTCATGACAATGTCATCTGCAGATACTATGTGATGATAAAACACGTGCAGTAGAACTTATAGGCAGAAGAGGTGAGATGGGAGAAATGAAGGGTGGTCTTTGCAGAATGTGAGAGGAGAGGGGGAAGGCGCTTGATGGGGGTGTCATGGGGACATCTGCCTGCGCTAATAGGATTACATCTGGCAACAGACAGTCTGATTGTTAGGCCTGCTGGTCCCACACAAAGGACCGTGCCGAGAGTTCACTGGTTACAGTTTATTTCCAGTGAGTGCCTTTAAATGGTCTCGTCGCGAGAGCAGGCAATGAAGTTGGGACGTGGGACCGGCCTGGCTTCTCCAACCTGTCCTTGGGTGATTGACCGGCCAGAAATCCACACAATGTGACCAACTGGCGACCACCAGAGCACCATCGTTGTATGGTCCTCTGAGAGTTCATCGAAAAGTAAGGCTTGATGGGTGTTGGGCGTGGTTATTCTTATACAAGTCCCATTGATCCTGACGGCTGTTGTAAACGAACTCGTGTAAATTAAATGACGTCCGTGCATAGCCAAAGAGATTCGTCAGCCACATGCAATGACAGAGAAAGTGGCTCAAATGACAAGCTATGTCAGGTATAGCGATGTCTTGTTATTGTTGTGTGTGTGTGTGTGTGTGTGTGTGTGTGTGTGTGTGTGTGTGTGTGTGTGTGTGTGTGTGCAAATATAACAAATGGTATGACATAAAATTGGATTCTATGAATGACAATATACCTCTTTTACTAAAAACAGTTGATCAAACTACAACGTCGCAAAAAAAAAGAATGTACTTCCAACTTTTCCAAGGAGTGACAACTATTACAATGTCCCTCTCCTTATTTTAAATATCTGGCATCAAATACTTCTGCTCGTTCAGACAATGAAGTTTGATTTTTCACATGCAATTGTAAAGGTGTATTCCAGTTTTAAAGCATATATATATATATATATATATATATATATATATATATATATATATATATATATATATATATATATACATACATATACACATATATACATATATACATATATATATATATATATATATATATATATATATATATATATATATACACATATATACATATACACATATATACATATATATATATATATATATATATATACATATATATATATATATATATATATATATATATATATATATATATATATATATATATATATATATATATATATATATATATATATATATATATATATATATATATATATATATATATATATATATATATATATATATATATATATATATATATATATATATATATATATATATATATATATATATATATATATATATATATATATATATATATATATATATATATATATATATATATATATATATATATATATATATATATATATATACATATATATATATATATACATATATATATATATATATATATATATATATATATATATATATATATATATATATATATATATATATATATATATATATATATATATATACATATATATATATATATATATATATATATATATATATATATATATATATATATATATATATATATATATATATATATATATATATATATATATATATATATATATATATATATATATATATATATATATATATATATATATATATATATATATATATATATATATATATATATATATATATATATATATATATATATATATATATATATATATATATATATATATATATATATATATATATATATATATATATATATATATATATATATATATATATATATATATATATATATATATATATATATATATATATATATATATATATATATATATATATATATATATATATATATATATATATATACATATACATATACATATATATATATATATATATATATATATATATATATAAATATATATCTTTCAAACCACTAATTAATTGACTGACTCACTCACGGACTGACTCACTGACTGATTTTAAAGATCGGTACCTTCTGAATGACGTAGAAAGCTGAAATTTTGTGTGCCGATGGACATCGAAGCCAGTACACCCGAAGAAATCACAGAATCGTTGGACATCATCCATAAATAAAAATATAAACAAACTAGAAGAGCATCGGAAGAGCACACACCTCCATCACATAATGCCTGATCCACAAGAGCATATCGTGCCCAATACATTTTTGAAATATCATGCTATACAGCACTATATAGTTTTTGGCCCCGTCTCTCAATGGTGAAGAATCACTTAAAAAAATTAAATAATTTTCGTGTCCAGATCTGGATTCTGATCTTCACCAAAATCGAATCAATTCGTCGTGGTCACACAGCAAAGCTGTTCAACAACTTTCATCCGAAAACCGTCCACAACTTTTTGAGATATCCTGCACACAAACAGACAGACAGACAAACAAATGAAAAATCACTCATAGAGTGACAACTTGGCAAAACGGAACGGTACTCCATTGAGAACATAGCTCCGCCAGGCTGAATAGTTTACATTTCGTACGCCGCTGATAGGTCGGATCTGATTCTGGACCTCAACCAAAATCGAATCATCTTGTTCTTGTCACCTAACCAACTCTTCCACCTGATTTTGTCACAAGTCATCCACAACTTTTAGAGATAACATGCTATACATAGTTTTTGGCCCCATCTCTCAATGGCGAAGAAGCACCTCAAAAATTGTCGAATCCGGATCCGGATTCAGATCTTCACCAAAATCGAATCTATTAGTCCTTGTCACACACCCAACCTGTCAAGCCTGGTGTTGGCTTAGTGGTTACACCAGGGGGTTGACTCAGCCTGTCATCCTTCCAAGGTCAGCGAAATGAGTACCAGTTTGTATTGGTAGAGGGGCACTGCATCAGCGACACAGTCACACTTCCAAAAAATGATAGCTACCCCAGCAGCTAAGCTGCCATATGCAAGAAGAAAACCCAACCTGTCCACCAAAGTTTCATCAAAACCCATCCACAACTTTTTGAGATATCATGCAATGTCGTTTTAGCCTCATCTCTCAATGGTGAAGAATCACTTAAACATTAAATAATTATCGTATCCGGATTCGGATTCGGATCTTCACCAAAATTAAGCATTGCTGGCCTTGGCCGGTCAACTACAAACACAAAAAAATTCAGAATGATTGCTTGAAAACTGTGGCCAAAAATCGTGTGACAAACAGACAGACATACAGACAAACACAGACAAATGCTGCTGACCAACATACTTGGCAAAAAAAAAATTTCGCCAAATCACAAACAGACAGACAGACAGACAGGTGTGAAAACATAACCACCATCTACCTTCGGTGGTGAAGGTAAATATATAAAAGTACATGGAAGGAGCACACAAACAACAACAACAACAACAACAACAACAACAACAACAACAACAACGTGTTATAAAAGATCCTGTTTTTGGAGTGTTTCACTTCATTTTACATCCTCAGTGACACTCACAAATAGACATGCAATATGTTTGTGAAGTACGACATGCTGTCTTTTGATTAAATCTGTCAGCGATGCGATGGGTAGGCACACCTAGTGTGTTTGAAATTGTCCCACACCTGAAAGTATTCGTGAGGGTCAAAAACTGTTTGTCATTAAATGTGATTAAAATACAATCATCTAAAAGTAGTTCAAGAAATGAAGATGGATGGCCAACCCAAAAGTTAAGTTTAGCCAACCAGGTGTTGCTAATTTGGTGAGTTGACCAGCTACGTGATTTGCTGATACAGCTACTAAATTGGTTCATTTTTGGTTGTTTTTTTTTTCTAGGCTGCAGGGAACCTGCACATGCCCCCCCCCTACCCCCCAAGACTGCTACAGGAAGAATGAAGATGACACATATTGGGCGGGAATGAAGGAAGAACAAAATATGCAAGAAGAATATGGAGCTGAAAAAGCAATGCAGGGAGAGGTGAGATGGTGCCAGAAATAAGCAGGAGATAGAATTCAGCAAGCAGAGGGTAAAAAATTTCAAGATTACTGAAAGAAAAGGCGAGACAATCTGAAATGGCATCTACAACCCCATTAAATGCACCCTCGACAGCATTTTCTTCGAAACAGTTGTGTGGAGAAGCCATGAGAAGAGCAGACAGTGCATTGACAATCACTCCAAGAAGGAAAACAGCTGTTGTGAAGAAATAAGCACATAATTCTGGACTTCTAATATAGCTGGAGCTCAAAAATACTGTGACTCTTCAATCTACATTCATGCCTGGAGAAAGTTATCCAGCAGTCCTATGGAAGTGATGCAATTCCCTGCCAGCTTCCAGGACGGAAGGATTTTGTTACTGTCTTGAACATTAGAAAGAAGGAAAGGTTCCAAAATGAGATCCTGCTGACAACTGTCCTAGAAGCTTTCAAACAGTTCACATATTGAAATACAGATGTTAAGATTGGAGAAGTCAACATTTGCAAGCTTGCGACCCAAACGTACATCACCTGTGTCCGAGAAGGATTACCACGTGTGTTGCTGTTCTTCCCATGAAAACATTGACATGCTACTAGATGGAGTGAGGAAAGTGTGATTTTCAGGAAAGCGTGGTTTTTCTATGGACCAGTCCCACTTGATGGTTGTGCAGACTTTAAAATGCAGAATATCAAATATATTCAATCTTCATTTGTACATATTCAGAAGCAGTAGAGGCAATGACTTGCCCAAGACATTCAAGCGACAATTAAAAGTTATTACCGTTTCGTTTTAAAATATTCACAAGGACTTACCTCAAAGCGTTCAGTAATAATAACAGGGTCAGGTGTTAGTTCAGGTATAAAGCTAGCTTGGGATTTGTCAATTATTGTGCTACTGACAGGTAGTCTGTGTGCTGTATATGCCAAACTCAGTCAGACATGTTGTGGCATTTGGTTTCTGTTGCTGATCTAAATTACTTATGGTCTATGAACGATCAGCCAGAACTTTGCTCAAGATAAGCAGGCCAGTGTTTAGTTGGACTTCTTTACAGCCACATATTTCTGCTTGTCATAATTGTACACTGTTTATGCCTACGCCAATTTAAGAAGCTGATAATCGGTGAAAAGATGTTCTTTTGAATCAAGTTCATTCCTTTTATTTCAGGCAATTCACAGGTGTTGCTTCAGTGATATTTCCCAATTATTAAAAAAAAATTATTTCAATAAACCATTTCATTTTGTTATCCCAAGCAAGCAACCATAACCATAAGCCAACACCAGGCTGCCCGTGAGCTAAATGCTACCCAATCAGCACACTGCTGCAGGCCAAGTGATATCCTGTTTTTTTTTTTTAAACTGCTTCTAACAAAGGGAATTGCTCTTCTTTGAGGCGCTGAAAGGAGGGCATACCGTGATGCGACCTTGAAACTTTGCTCTCGCAAGGTCCCTGCTTGGTTTGACATGGAAGAACGAGACAAGACACCTTAACCTGTCCCGGACACTGCAGGTCACAATACCATCTTCCAGCAGTACACAAACAAACATGATCAATTATCCCTATACATAGGTCCTTAATACAGAGAGAAAAATCCTATAAACTCCGCGAACACAAATGGGGATATATTCCTTAATCGTAACTGACCTCTCCTCTCCCCCTCCCGACCTCACCCCATTTCCCATGAATGTAATAATATGTGCAAGCTGCCTAAGCAGAACCCAAACAGATCACTCTATAGATGAAAATAAACTTCCTCAAAATCTTGCAATCCAAGAGATTCAAATCACATGAAGTCTTGGTTTGTCCTTTGCCGGCTTTATAGTGTTCTTAATAATCCATGTAGACGTGTACCGAAGTCTTCTAACTTCCCTGTCCTCCATGCATTCTCTGTCCAAGCTTCCAATTCAAGAACCTTAAACAGTGGAGAAAAAAGGTCTTTGAATTATACTGTCTCCATACATATATTGAGCCATCAATCTCACGAAGGCATAATTGCCGCGAGTATATTCTAAATCATACGGCCGGGTAGACAAACAGCTGTAAAGTCTACATCATTTCACTTGCTGAGCAACTGTATTCTGGTTGATCTGATGTACTCAGGAGAAGGTGCAGGATATTTGGACCTCCAAATCACATAATCGGTACGGAATTGTTTATTTCTGTTTGTACATTCACATCCTAGCCTCAGTTAATATATCAGACTGTAATGACAAATGGACATATTTTAAAGTGCATACAATATTTGTAAACATATCTGGCATGATGCGGACAATGGGTTAGAATTATATTTCTGGAAAAATAAATTAATTGTTATGAAATTTTTGATTGTTTCATTTTTTTTTTGGACACATGAGCTTCCGTTCCCTTTTCCTCTGTCTTTCCCTCTTCAAAAGTCTGGAACCCACTCTGCCAAAGAAAAATGTGTATTCGTTTTTGACATGGAAATATGCCAATTTCCCTCATTTTATCGTAATAAAGAAAGAGAGGAAGAACAACTTTTTGACAATGTGTAGACCAGAGACAAACTACAACAGATAATTTTATAAGAAATTTAAGAGTATTTTTTTTCTTTTTAATTGAAAGGTGTGCATAATGTGCATTCAGATGCCAGAAAGCAATGTTCCTATCTTTGTTCATTTTTATCGACCACAAATAGAATAGGTGGCTTTGAGGTCCAGCTTTGCGGCTCAGGGACACTTAATGTAGCCTCTTAAACATTTACTTGTAAGGTACTTCAGATAGCATTCTGGTGCTCCATTTCAGATGCAAAACTATTCAATGACTCCTGTTTAGTAAAAGATTACACAAACTCAATTTGGTTTCGATTAGGCTTGTCAGATATTTTCTCTAATCCAAGAAAACATTCCTGAAGTTGTCTTGACTGCATGGACTGGATCTCTCCAGTCCATGCAACTAGTTGAGACAACTTCAAAAGCCTTACACTCATGTATGTTTTTAGGGGGTTTTTTTGCCCTCTATTTCTCTTTCTCATTCTCCCTCTCACGATTCATTCGTCAATGTAGTGTGATGATGCTCGTGTAATTGGAAGCAATTGGTCATATTTTTATTATAAAATGACATTGCTACAGCAAAAGACAATTATTCCAGGAAGGATCTACATACACTACCCAAACAAAACTCATGGGAAACCAACTTCCATTTATGAGAATTTCCAACAAGTGGGATGATTTGCATAACCACAACTACTATAAACAGCCTATAAATATTCATAAAGCAGCTTTCTTGCTCAGTTTCACAGCATCAGCTACCAGAGGAAGAAATCAATCGAGTCGTGACGATAAATGATAATTGGCTGATAGAGTGAGCATCTCCATTAGGATGATTTGAACTATTTAGCTATCCCTAAGTCAACTGTAGGAAATATCATCAAGAAGTGGAAGATCATATAGGCAAGATCATCTCTGAGGATTGCTCAAGCAGATGATCAAAAATCATTTCAAGAGGGAAGCGACCCCTTCAACAGACTGTTAGACATCACAAACATGACACTCAACAAAGCAATCCTCCGTAACCTGATGAAAGGGTTTGAGGAATCATTGTGATGTTCAGCAGGCACCAGCACTGTTCGATAAGATTTACATTAAATGGAGTACCATCCACGAGTAGCTGCACAGAGACCTTCTATCAATAATCCCCAGAATCTTCACTGTTGATAATAATCCAGAATTGGTGATGTAATGATTAAAGGGTTTGCTCCAAGTCTGGGTTAGGGTGGAGTCCCTTTGCACGAGGAGTAGCAACAACTTGCAATTTGGTGCCATTTTGTTTCCATCTATCGAGGAACACCAAACTTGTGCCCATTGTGTGTGAAGCGTAATGTGTCCGTTTTCTCATCAAGGTGTCTTTCTCTGTACCCAAAAGGAAAAATATATCACTTAATGCTTTTTTTTTTCATTCTTCCAATGCACCAGGATACAATCAGACAGGATTGATTTTCCCTTGAAACATATCTCAGAAAATGTGACAAAATGAAGTGTAATGTATGAGTAAAGGTTCACACTGATGAGTGCCTAATTTGAGATGTACAGAGCGTGTGAGTAGAAGAAACACACAAGGTAGTGCCAGAATGCAGAAATTTGAAAGAATTGGAAGAAGGAAAATGAAAGACAGAAATGGAGGGACTGTAGAGAATTTGAAACTTGCATAACATTGTCAGTGAAAAAAAGAGAAAGAGCTCGAGAAGATTGATTGAATGATCAATTGTGTGCTCTGCCGGAAGAGCAGGTCCTTGGCTGCTTGGCGATAGTGATACTGGGTTGGTTTGCCATTGTTTTCCCAGCAGTTAGTCATGGCAGGAATTGGAATTTGTTCACGGTGCCATCCATACCTCATCTACTCTTGGCAAAGGACAATGTGGGAAATTTAGTGTTCACCAACTAATGCTCGCAGACAGGACTCCGAGCTTAATGTCCAATTGAGGGACTGCACACACAATGATGTGAATCACTCTGCCTGTGAAACACAAGGATAACAGTTTATAGCTGGGTTGGGATTTGAACTCAGACAAAGCAACTTAGAGGCAAGTGTGTGTACCTCTAAGCCACGCCGCCAGCCCCTTAATAATATATGTTCAGGAAAAGTTTTTCTTTACAATCGAACGGAACAGGAAAGAATAAATTTTGAAAGAACAAAGAATGAATAAAATAGGGCTGCATTAAAATTGAGATGAGCCACAAGTGAAGGAGTTATTTTTTTTTCAACTCTTCAATTCTTTAAATATATGTACTGTACCATTGAAAACCTGCATTTGCAGGTAATCCTTCACATGTGCTGAAAACATGCAATTTTATGTAATACTTCATTCTTTTCTATCTTCATTAAATTTCTCATCTTCCATGGTTTTCCTTTTCCCACCGTTCATTAATATGCCTTTTCCTCCCTTTTCGTTGTCTCCCTTTTTCTCTCACTCTTATGATTCATCCAAGTTGTTTGGAGGCAACAAACCTTCAATATAATGGTCTATGAACGGTTTTGCTTCAAGGTGAGGCCGAATGCAAATGGATCCTGAATTAATTTGGAATTAACCATTTCATGGACCATGACATGTAGTTAACAAATGTCAACTACTACACTAACACCAATTCAAATAAATAAATAAACAAACACGTTACAGACACACAAGTGATGTGTTTACTTATAAGCAATTTTTCCAGGATGTTCTTGATATTGTTGCGGTTCTCGGAACCGCATGCATCCAACATATAGTGGACCCAAGACAGTTATTCCATTAATATAAGTGTAGATAGTCCCTTCCCTTTTGTCTAGCGGGACAACAGGGGCATGCATTGCGATGATCTCATAGCGAGGTTTGCTTACATCATTTCTTCTTCATTTTATTTCTAATTTCATTCCTACTCTTCTTTTCTGATTATTCCTGAGGTAAATCTGAGCCACGTGCACCCTGCACTGTGAGATGGATCCTCAGCAAAGGCCAAGCAGGCACTGCATCCACAACCCTCCATACAAAACACAGCCTGCCAAACGCACTCACAGTGGTAATTTCCACCTGATGGTGTTTTCCACAACACAGGAAACACAGCCAGCACGACGCCCACGCTGCACGGAACGCGTACCAAGGCCGATATAAGAGAAAGGCAACCCCACACCACGTTGCGCAGGATGCAAGAGTGCAAGGCACAAGCGGCGCCTTCCTTTCAACCCATTTCTAGACTAATTATATCGATCGGGTTTCACCCCGCGCACACGATAGCAGAATTGGGCAAACGAGAGTGCTGGCCATGTGCATAATGGCGGATCTATGCGCACTGTACGGAATGTGCTCAACGGCGGACCCGTGCGCCGCTCGCGACACTTTGTTATCGTACAGAACAGGGCACAAATGGACACATCTTACTGCCTGTGCATGGGTTCGTCATAACATCGTACCTTCGGTCCTCACAGACGGCAAAGTCCGCTCGCCTCTATGGCCAGCGAAGCTGCGATCGGGCGGGGGCATGTTGTACAGCTTGGGCCACGTTGGCGCACACAGAGCGGGCACGTTGGCCAGCGCTGGTCGGGGGCGCCCGAGCGGGCGTGCGAGACCGACGCTGCTCTCAGCCAGTCATCAGGGCACGGCCCGGGTGTTCTTGCAAGGTGATTCATGGCGCGGAGTTCGGTGTGGGCGATTCGTATCATGTCGTGAGGTTGGAACAGGACATCCTTGGGGTGTAGGGTCATCTTGCCAGAAATTGAATGTTGCAGTTTACGGCCATCACGGCCGGGCTGCGCAAGGGGTTGGGGCCAATCAGAGTGCCTGATTCGGGTGACGTCACCGAGTTTCGGGGTGGCCCCCGCCCCGCGGGGCATATAAAGGTTGGAGCGGGTCTGTTCGCTCTCTCTCTGCTGCCCTGTCGCTCAAGCTGGACCTCGACTCCACCTTCTATCGTCATCGCTGGGTTCCTCCTCCTCTTCTCTGCCCACACGATGCTGACTTCACCCTCCCAACTCAAGCCCCTCCTTCATGCCCACGGTCTCAACACGAGCTGCCCAAAGCTTGAGACGATGCACCAGCTGTCCAGAGGGGGGGGGGTATTGCGCCATGGAGCACTCCCCCCAAACGTATTGGCGTGTTCGGGTACCGCGTATCAGTTATACAAAGGTACCGAGAGACCGTAGCCTCAACTCCTCTCCTGTCTTTCGTCAATCCCTCTTCATCGGGTTTTATGTGTCTGTGTGTGCGTGTGTGTGTGTCCTGGTGCCTGTCTATGTAAGTTAGCCTGCAGAAGATCGTTATTATTATTTTCGGGTTAGGTCTGCTCTGTGTCCGCTTTTATAAGTTGCTTGTTATTTGCTGCACCACACCTCTCTCCCCTATCTCTGCACAACACACCCCCAATAAATCTTGATCGTACCACATACCTCTCCTCACCCATTGTTAATAAATTATTATTAGAAATGTTCCCTGCTCGTTTTTGTCTTTTCTTCCATTGATTGAGCATGGTCGGAATCCTAGCTTAGCCGGGCCTTTATTCCCAACAACCCGTTCCTTTTAGCCGGTACGTCCTTGGCAGTGTCGCTCCGATCCGATCCGGTAAAGTGATCCGGTCTGGTAGAGTGATCCGGTTCGGACAAGGCGTACCGAGGGCGTGTTCCCTGGTAATTAAATCACGTAGTTATTTTTAGGTAACTGGATTAACTAGACAGAGGACCCTAAGTCATGTGGTTGAGTTATTGGCGTCCACGGTTGGTTAAGCGACCCGCCGGGTCATGGAATTATCCGTGTGCAATGGCCTATGATTCCAGGGAGTCTGGTGGGAGCCGATATAGCTTCCCCCACCTCGTGGTCTTCTCACCCGACCCCCGGCCCGCAACAATATGTTATAAATTATCTATAGATGTTTCCATGCTGATTTATGTCTGTTTACAAGTTATTTCCAACTGCCAACTACAATATGATTACAGCACCACACACATCCATGCACATACACGAGACTACAACTTACCTGGCACAGAAACCACCCCACAGTCAGTTTCCATCTCAAACGACAAACTTTATTTTCCATTTTTTTTCAGGGAATTTATACATTTTGAAATCCTTCTCCATTCGATTGGTTCATCCAATGACACAGCATTCCGTTATTTAAAAAAAATGATGAGCTCTCGTGTGCTTGCTTATTCAAGGAGCTATCAATGGACACAAAATGGTGCTCATGACCTACATGACCAGAAATTTCTGGAACACGTCATGTTTCTACTCCTAGTATATAGAGATTCTGGGTTAAGGTTATTACGGTTAGGGTGCAACGTAACACAATGACATCCATAAAAAGGTTTTATGTATTTATTTTACTTAATGACATCCATTAACCGGAACACCTTTGGTCCCATCCATTACGGATAAAACATGTTCTACTGTATCAGTATCTTCGGTCACAGTTAATGAGCATTGTAGATGCCAATGATGTCAAATATCTACACGGAATGGGAGGAACGTGGTTGGAGCATTGCGGAGCATTACAACTCGGAATAATACTGGAACAATAGAACAAGCAGAATCTCTCTGGGAAATATTATGGGCTTGTCCTACTAGTGAGGTTCAACTACTGGTTCACGGATGGTTGTATGTACGGTCCCACCTTTTATGGATTGCTTCAGTCACTCCTTATAGGTTAGACTATTCAAAGAAAGAGAAATTCCATTTACGTACTGTTACAGACCAGTATCGCATTTCATTGTGCTTTGGTGAAAGTTATATTGGCTGTCAAATTTCCTGTTGTTACCAATAGGAGAAAAATAGAGGAGAAAAATAAAAGGACAGTTTTCAGAAAGAAGGAAAAGGAATGGAGATGAGGAGGAGAAGGCAACGACGCTTCTCCTGAGCTGTTACACTCATTTTCAAGTGGTGCAAATCATTTTAAAACTGACATACCCAGTAAAGGAGGAATCTGGGGTCTTCCATATGCGAACCTGAGCAGTTCAGCGACTCACTTATTCCCTGACCATGACGGACCAACTTCAACCCGCTGTGCGTTGGTCTGTGGAGATTCAGATTTGCTTCTTATATCATACCGAGTGAGGTATTCTAGTCTGAACTTCCACTCGTGGAATCTACATGTCTGACATTGCACTGCTATTACCTCGGCGACTATTTCAAAGCTTGTACACTCTCATTGGCACAATTTTGGGTGATTTACACACCATTTTTGAGAAGGCACCCAGCTGATTGACTGGCGCATACTCACCAAGCTTATTCATTCCTCCAATTTTTCCTCGTCTTCAAGTAACACATTGTCCAAAACAGCTTAGAGTTCCTGTCTTCATCATCTCTGACACAACTTTATCTGTGGACTCGGGTTATTCTCCATGCTTCGGTGATATGAGGATTTCACCTTCTGAGGACTTGTAAAACGTGACTGTCCAGTCGGCTTCATCATGTGTGCACCCTCCAGACTAGATCCTTTCAACCATGCTCACCGCCAACCTTCCACCCATTCATAACATGCTGGGTTTACTGTACAAACTGCTTGCTTGAGATAAGTTGCCACATTGAGTCGGGAGTTAACCTGTAGCTGCATTGTTGTCTGTGACTGTTGTACTGATTTAATTTACTGATTCTTTGGAAAGTAATTCAGTGTTGCATTTAATTACTGTTACTGTGCTTATGGTAGACAATAGGGATTAATAAATATTCCTTACAAAGTTACCCTTCTGTCTCCTGTCATATGTTGGTTCCACCATTAAAACAATACTAAAGGGCACATCAGTGTCCTTATTTATTTTCTGCCATGACACTCTCTGGGTTACAGATGCACTCGCTACGGTGCCCTGAGGGCGACATGTGACAGTACTCTGTTCCTGACCTGAGTAAATGCTATAGTGAGGAAACTTAGCTAAATATAGCATAACAATTGTGCATTTTGTGAGGAAAGCACCAAATTTGGCACACTAGTAGCCTATCATATTATGAACAGATTTGGATATTGGGCAATCTCAAAATTTTTGATGGCAGTGGAAAATGGCTGCCACAGCCATCAGCAGCTGAATTTGAGATGGCCCAATATCCAAATCTGTTCATAATATGATAGGCTACTAGTGTGCCAAATTTGGTGCTTTCCTCACAAAATGCACAATTGTTATGCTAAGTTTCCCCACTACTACCTGTAGCCACTCCTTATAGGTTAGTATGCTCCTGATTGTTGTTAGTCCTCAGTCGTATATAATCAAAAGTCATTGTTGTCAAATGATTGGGACATAAAAATGGTGGTGGAGGAAGAGCTGTTTTAAACCGCTTCCTTAATAAAAGCTTTGTGTTTTTTTCCCAATAAAATAATTTAAGCTTTCTTTGACACATGCACATTATGTAATGACATCACGATGGCGCCCCACCCGATAACATCACCTTGAACAAATCCTGGGAGTAAGGCTTTTGGATCAAACGAAAATATTACAAGGTAGGCCAGATATTAGAAGCACGATTTTAGATGGGTTTTCATGTAAAAGCATTCTCATGGAAATTTCTGCATGCTTCAATCATACACAAATCATAGGTATCCATATCGAAAGTGGGGTTTGTTGATTTTTGTCATGTTGAGGTGTCATACGTTATGTCTGACATTCACATAAGCAAAGCGATAACAATGGCATAAGCAGATTGCATCAGTGTTCTGAATTTCCTCAGCCTCTAATGTGTTGGAAATTGGAATTGCTGTTGTACAAATCCAATTAGAATCCAGAACATCAGCTAGGCATCTCCAGGTGCTTATTTCATTGCAGGTATTTTAACATGTTTTATAATTGTGGCAAATGTGACTGATAGGGTAGGTAAAACATCATTAAAGTGCCTCAGTGAAATGAAAATAAAAAATATTTTGGACTTTGAAACAATTCATGTCTCAGAGGATTACAAAAAATGTTAAGGAATGATGTAAACATATTTTCAGCTGTTTGTAATCGTTTGTGAATTTAATGGTTATATTGCTCGAAGAGCCTTTCCTTGCAGCTATAAAATCACAACAAATCTTTGGTATGAGAAAGACTGGCACATTTCTAAGCAATAAGCAAGAGTTTACCATACCAAAGAAATGATATCTAAAATGGGGGCAAATTATATGCTACTATTAAACAGTCATCAATATATCTTCTGCACCTGACATCTTCCATTACCTCTATTGGACATTTGTCAAGGAAAGCTTTTAAAATCCTGCTCTCACTCTCTCAGTCTTTCTTTCTCTCCCTCCATGCTCAGGTTTATTCCATCCCATCTGCAGCTATCATATCCATCACCAAGGCCCTGGTATGAGAATCCTTCGGTGAGGCAGTGGTTATCAAGCAGTTTGCTTTCTCATCATGTAAAGCCTGACCGAAGACAACTTTAGGTCATTCTTAAGGCTTGCAACAAATGTGTATCCATCCTCAGAAAGCATAATCTAGCAAACCATAAAACAGAACTTTCCAACCTGTTTCTTTCATAATCATGGTTGTTCTTCATTAAGTTTGTCTTCTGCATGTCTCGCAACCCAATCACCTCCTTCAACTCAAATGGTATAAGTTGACACAGCTCGAGACAAGGCTGAATGCCTAAACTTGGTGTTTGACTTCAAAGCCCATTATGGTGGCATTTCTTCCTCTTCCTACTTACAATCCATTGACCCAATCATATATTGTATTGGTCATCTCCTTCTGACCAGCTTCAACTTTGGCCTCCAACTCGGCTTTGTCAGCCTCCAACTTGGCCCTCATTTTGGCCTTGTCGGCCTTCAATTTGACCTCCAATTTTTGGCTATCAGCCCCGATTGTTTCAAAAATGGCCGTTATTCTCCCTCTGGAGGCATTACTCCATCATGGCTGCTTTGAGGAACTGGGCTTCTGGAGGTGACTGGGCAACTGCATGTTGCTGGGCTGCTGGGGCCCATAATGAGGGTGAAATCTAGATCGGCGGTTACGGCTTCATTTTTTTATGACCATAAATCTCAGTCTTCAAAGAGCTGAGTGGCATATGGACACATTCCTAATTTTGATGTGATGTGTTGGCAAAATGCATGCACTTATGACAGTGTCATGTCGTATTTAATGTCAGTCACCATTTTGAGTCTGCGTGTGTATATATATATATATATATATATATATATATATATATATATATATATATATATATATGTATATATGTATATATATATATATATATATATATATATATATATATATATATATATGTATGTATACAGTAGTACCTCTACTTACGAATTTAATTCGTTCTGGGAGTAGTTTCGTAACCTGAAACCTTCGTAAGTAGAGACGCCTTTTGAATGTAAATGCGCTAATCCGTTCCAAGCCCCGCAAAATTCGGACATTTTTTTTTAATAAATCATAAAAATGCATCAGAACATGAAACAAATACATGTTAAAATTAGATTACCGCACAATAAACATAAAACGATTGGCACATAATGTAAAAAACAAAGAATAAAGGAAATAATAAAAATATTCATTTACCTTTTAACTGCTGTTCTCGTTACTTTTTGGCCTCTTTGTTTACTGGTCCTTATCAGCAGTGTTTTTTGCCTCGCGTTTAGTGAAGAATTGATCCAATGACGTCTGCTTTTTCCGGCTTTTAACAATCCGTCGGAAATGCGCGAGGCAGACATCGTCATAGTGCGCGATAGCCCGACTTGTGAACACTTTTTCCGGGTGATTCTTTTCAACAAATTCCGAGACTTGTTTTATTATCGTGCCGATCGTAGATATATTACGGCCATATTCTTTTGCGAGATCAATCAAACGCATCCCCTTTTCATACCTTTCTATTATCTCTTGCTTTGTTTGTATGGCCAGAAAAACTCTCTTCTTCTTTTCTCCTTGTCCACTTTTCTTCATTGCTTTCTTGGGGTCCATTGTGAATAAAAGTTACTGTAATCCACACGCGTACTGTACTGTAACACTGTCCGAGCACTTCGTAGCGGGACCATAGACTGTATACAGTATAACTATATTTACAGAGCGGGACGGGGACACGAAGAGCATGCTGGGATACACGCATACGCAAAGGGTTGCCAGGCAGATTTTAGGCGATAGCCAATGGCAGAGCAGCTACAAGTTTGTTTACGTTCGGGAAACCCTGGGAGCAGCGAAAAGCAGCGCGTACTGTACTGTATTTTTGACTTCGTATCCTGAAACGCCTTCGTAACTCGAGGCAATATTTTCCCGTTCAGGCGCTTCGTAACCTGAAACATTCATATGTAGAGATATTCATAAGTAGAGGTACCACTGTATATATATATATATATATATATATATATATATATATATATATATATATATATATATATATATATATATATATATATGCATATATATATATATATATATATATATATATATATATATATATATATATATATATATATATATATATATATATATATATGTATATACATATATATATGTATATACATATATATATATATGTATATACATATATATATATATATATATATATATATATATATATATATATATATATATATATATATATATATATATATATATATATATATATATATATATATATATATATATATATATATATATATATATATATATATATATATATATATATATATATATATATATATATATATATATATATATATATATATATATATATATATATATATATATATATATATATATATATATATATATATATATATATATATATATATATATATATATATATATATATATATATATATATATATATATATATATATATATATATATATATATATATATATATATATATATATATATATATATATATATATATATATATATATATATATATATATATATATATATATATATATATATATATATATATATATATATATATATATATATATATATATATATATATATATATATATATATATATATATATATATATATATATATATATATATATATATATATATATATATATATATATATATATATATATATATATATATATATATATATATATATATATATATATATATATATATATATATATATATATATATATATATATATATATATATATATATATATATATATATATATATATATATATATATATATATATATATATATATATATATATTGTTGCGGATTCGCGCCCGCCGGCGTGCGGACGGCCACGTAACTCGAATCGCGGCACGTCGCCCACCGGACGGACAATCCCGTCGTGACCCTCTCGGACTAACGCCGGGAACTAGTCACGGGTGGGCCTTTCGGCCTCACCACGATCGTGCCAATCGGCCCCCCGCGTGGGATAGGGTTGCTCGCCAAATTCGACCGACCTAAGTACCCACACGGAGGGCAGACCGGGCGATCGCACCTCGCCGCAGGTCGACTTCGGACACGGGCCACTTGAAGCGACCCGTTCCGTACTATCGGGATAACCGAGCGGCGGTGTTATCGTCAACCTCGACGGTTCGATTAATTATCGGGCGTATTTAACCCACGACCAACCCTTCACGTGAAGTAAGATGGAGATTCAATAAAAGAAAAGACGAAGCGAAACGGGAAAAACAGTTCAACATAAAGCACATTTATTCCGCGGCAAACGGAAAGCACACATATACAATTATACACCAAAAGCAAATGTAAAAGTGACACGGCAATTCTGCACAAAAAGCAAATGTAAAAGTGACACGACAATTCTGCACAAAAAGCAAATGTAAAAGAGAAACACAATGCAGATCTACTACCGACTACCGAGCACACGGCAACACTTATACAGTTTTACTTCACAGACGGCGCCGACAACACATATACTCAAAGCAAAAGAAAAAGGGACCACCCTCAACGATGAGGGGGGGCAGACGGGCCTGGGGCCGAGACCGCGTCGAGCCTACCCGTCTGGTGATGAGCCGCAAAATGGCGGTGGCGCCCCGACTCCGCGGGCCTCGCTGGCACTGCCTGGAATGGGGTGGGAACGGGGCCCCCTTCTTACACTATCTCAGCGCGGGGGGAAACAGGAGGGGGTTGTTGATGCTCGGGGGAATGAGGATATCTCGCTGGCTTGGGTCCCGCGACGAGCGTCTCCACCACGACCTCGGTCGCGTTACCGGCCTCCCCTCTCCGCAGCTCCCCGACTCTGACACGAGCGCGCTCTCGACTGCCTTCGCCGCCGCCACAACTCTCCAACTCTCCACTCTTCTCAACTCCGTCCAACTGCTTTCCTCTTCTCAGAAACTCTCAACTCTTTCCAACTCAACTGCCTCCTCTTCCCAACTCAACTACTGCCTTCCCGGCGAGCGAACGCGGCCCTTTATAGCCCCCGGGGCTTCGCTCCTTCACCTTCGACCCTTCACCTCTGGCTGGCTCCCCATTGGACAGAGGAAAAGTGGGCGTGAATGATTTTTTATCCGCGAATCTGCATATAGCGATTATACTCCGACGCACCTGGAGGCGGGGCCAAATCGCCCCACGTTCGCTGATAGGACGGAACAGAAGTGGGCGTGAATCGTTTTTGAACCGATTTCTCGGAAAGGCTGGTGTTTTTGCACCCGCTGCTCGGTGCGCGCCCTGTACGAGTCTAGGATCGGCGCCCACAAGCGGCGCGGGAATGGCGGTGATGCGATGGTTGCGAGAGCGAGATGTGACGGCAAGGGTCGTGGCTGTTGTTGTGAAGCGGCGTTGCGGTTGGTGGTTGTTGTGTGATGGCTGTTGAGACGTGGTTGGTGGTGGTTGTGGTGGTAGTAATGGCGGCTGGTCCAAAATAAAGATAGTAAAAGAAAAACGGCTATCTAGAAGGGTCGCAGCCCGAATGAATAACATTTATTCCCTCTAAACAATGGGTTTGGGCCTAACGACACATATACTTACAGAGATATCTCACCTACGGGACCTGAATGGTGGTTTGCGAATTTCGTCAACAACAACACTACCCCCTCCCCTTTTTACAGACTCGTCCCGAGTCGTCAAATTTTCGTGTGCCATCATGTGTAGTTTTCCCCTAGTACATTTTACCTACGGATCCCTGAGTGCGACATTCATGGTATTCGTGTCCCCAAAATAAATAACCTGAGGGCTGAGTAACTACCTAAACAAACTCACTCACACGGAAGACTTAAATAAAATTGCCGGCGTTAAGACAGACATACCGGGGGCGCACTCATATGTACAGTACATCTTAACCTTAACTTACAAATTTTACACTAAACCATGGCCCAGGATCAATGAACTCTGCAAAAAGAAAGCAGTTAGCAGGGAGCCAGGCTGCTCGCATGCAGTCTCTGGCTCAAACAATGCAGGTGACAGGGAACGTGGCCGGCTGCTCACACGCAGTCCAAGGCCTTCCCTTTTGAACTGAACGCAGTGAAAAACAACGGTGCATGGGCCGCACAAACGCAGTCTCCGTGCCAGCTCAAGTGGCACACGCAATGAACACAACGGATGGATGGATGGACACAAACACGGTGCACGGGCCGCCACTGCAGGCCCGTGTTGTAGCTGCCAACAGGGCAGTTCTTGCAGCTTGCAAACTGTTGCTTTCTGATCCTGGCGCACATGGCAATGAACAAGGGGGGCAAAGCAAAATTGAATGGGCCTGGTGAACAGGAGCAGTGGGCATGGCATGGCAAAGGCAGCAGGCAAACACAGCCCGCAGAAGAAGGCTGCTGCAGGCAAACACAGCCGGCAGACAAACTGGCCGGCACAGGCCTTGCAGAAAACAGCTGCAGACGATCCGGCCGGTACCGGCCTTGCAGCACAGCAGCTGCAGCCGATCCAGCCGGCACAGGCCTTGCAGCAAAACAACAGCTGCCGATGAAGCTGGCCAGCCTTCACCGTTCAGTGGAGGTTGGTGGAGGGAGTGCGGTGGTGCTGGCCACACGGAAGGCGGGCTCGGACCTACCCAACGGTCTCCCTCCCAACCTATCGCCTTTGCCTGTCATTGTCTATACCCACTCCCTTAATTTTTCAAACCCCAATTTAGCCCCAACTTATTTTTTATTTTTACTTCCCCACTATAAATCGTCCCCGAACCCCCCTTTATCGTCCTTGTTCGGCTAACCTATCCTGTCACCTAGCCTACTCCCAACCCCTACGTTCCCTTCCCGGAGGGGAATAAGGGAGAGCTAGCGTCCTGTGTCGAGGCCCAACGAAGCCTCAGAATGGCCTCCCCAGACTTCAGCGATCTATAACCAAAGTGGGTCCAGCGGCCCACAACGAGAGCGAGGGGATGGATGGTGCGGAGGGGTACACTTCCTAATCTACCCTAACCATTAACCTGTTAAACTACCCCGGGGCTTCCAACAAGCGCCTCTCGCTTAAACTATTGGTTCTAACAACCCAGATTCCCGTCACCTGTGTTGGTGTCCTCACAATTTCGGGCCTCGCCCCCCAATTTTCTTCCCGTGCCCTCACACGGTCTCATGGCTGGGACGCGTGGCTCCCTTTGGCAGGCACAACCCTCTGCCGAATCTCCAGCAATGGCACCCCTGGGCACTACACTGCCTCCGAGCCTACCAGCTCCCTAACACCGGGGAGTGCCCCCCCATGGCACCTCCCCTGAAATGCACACGTGCCAGGCTGGCTTCCCAGGCCCCTTTCCGAGGGTCACCCGTGCCCACAACACTGCCCACGCGGCTAATGGCGCCCCGGGCCCCCGCACCAAGCAGGCGCACCCGTGCCCACTACGCTATCCCGGCCCCCCATGGGCCCTTGGCCTACCACGGCCGACTAGCCTGGTGCCCGGGGTACCCACTCAGCGATACTCACCTTTCGCAGCCACGCTCCCAGCCTGTCAACAGGGCTCCTGCACCCCTCCAAATGGGTTTCGAGCCTACATTCACACCAACAACAAAACGACCTCCATTTTTCAATTTAACTAACCCCCTAACTCTGGACATATCACGTGCTTTTGACACAGTCTGGCACCCTGCCCTACTCACCAAACTCTCTTCCCATGGTATTCAAGGCCATCTCCACTCATGGCTCGCAGACTTCCTCTCCTGTCGCAGTCAACGTGTGGCCCTAAATGGAGTTCTTTCATCCCCTCTTCCTGTGCAGGCTGGAGTTCCTCAAGGTAGCGTTCTGGGCCCTGTTCTTTTTCTGGTTTTCATCAATGATCTCTCGGACTCTCTGGAAAATCCTCTATTTCTCTTTGCCGATGACTCCACCCTCTGCCGTACCATCTGTCATCCCTCAGACCGGCAAGCAGCAGCTTCTTCGCTCACTGCAGATCTGGATAAAATCACAAACTGGTCCAACACGTGGAACATGTCTTTCAATCCAGACAAATCTCACACTCTCACTATGTCTCTTCGAAAGGACCGTTTACAAAACCCCCCATCCACTTTCTCAACAATCCTCTGGAAGAAGTCTTTTCTTTCAAGCTTCTGGGTCTCACTATCTGCCATGACCTTTCCTGGGAAAGTCACATTTCCAACCTTGCCTCAAAAGCCAGTCGCCGACTGGGAATCCTCCATCGTGCAAAGTCCTTCCTCGGCCCTCTTGAGCTCCTGACCACTTACAAAGCTTTTGTCCGTAGCCTGATGGAGTACTGCTCTCCCCTCTGGGCTGGTGCTCCTGCCTCCCACCTTTCTCGACTTCACGCTGTCGAAACCAGGGCTTTTAAGATCATTGGCATCTCCCGCAATGAAGCTGAGTCTTTGGGCCTCTCACTCAATCACCGCAGGTTGGTCGGTGGTCTTTCTGTCTTCTACCGACTCCTCTCCAGCCTTGCCCCCCTGCTCTCTCTGTGATTTGTCCCAACCACATTTCCACAGGGCGCTCAAGGTCCGCCAACAACCCCCTTCTGGTAAAACTACCAAAATCACGAATCACTGCTCATCTTCACTCTTTCATTCCTCTTTTTCCCGCCTTTGGAATAAACTTCCTCACTCTATTCTTTCCCATTCTTCCCTCCAGGCTTTCAAAACAGCTGTTCACCACCACCTCTTATCTTCCCCCATCCAAATCCTCGATCTTTTCTACCCCCGATAATCCACCCAAGCCCACTTCCTTCAATTCTCCTGCTTTCCTTCCTGAAAGTCCCTTTAATGTCCATCTTCCCCTCGCCATGTTCCCCGTCCCATCCCCATCCCTCCCCCTTCCACAGTTCACCTGTGTCTGTTCCCCAATGTTTTGTCCCTTCCACTCCCGCCCCTCTTGTCTCATGCCTCCTTGCTGTGAGTTGTGTGTTAGCTCTCATACGAGCCTCGACCAAGGTATACAAAAAAAAAAAAAAAAAAAAAAAAAAAACTCACTCTATACTGCCCCGGGGTCCCTTGGGCGGGAGTCACTCCTCCCCCCAATCACTCATCGCACCATGCATTCCCCATTCGCTCCATTCACACAGACCCGCTGGCCTCACTCACTCACCAAGCACATGCTTCCACTTCACTCACCAACTCTTCAACACACTCACCGCTGAACTCTGTCATTCTTCTATCTGCATCCCCTAACTAACTCGTGCTCCCACGTCGTCCCTTAAACTCCAGCACGTTCCTTTTAACACTACGTAGCTAAGCTACGTCCCCACTACACATTCACTGTCTGTCACTGTCTTCTAAATCATAAAAATCATTTTATTTCCCAACCTAAATCTGGCTACAATCCCTCTAACTAATCCATTCCACGGACTCCATGAGGACTTACCCCTGCCCCATGAAGTCGGTCTAACTAAGCTAACCCTTCCCCCTAACTAGTTTCCATCCTGTGCCCTGGTCAAGGGGGTCTTCCACCCCTTGCCCAGGAATCCTGTGCACCCGAAAGTGAGGCTTGCTTTTTTTTTTTTTCCACATGCGCAGCACCAGCGCGGCAACTCACAGCTCGCGCACTTTGCACCTGCCCGTGACGTCATGCAGCTGCACGTGTACCTCGTCCCTCCTTGGACGGTACCATCCGGCAGGGATACCCCTCCTGCCGGATTCCAACCCCACGTGCAGCCATGGCGTCACCGTGCGCATAAAAAAAACACAAGCCCCACGTCTCGAGGGGTTCCCCACGCGAACACATATGCTCTGCCCGTTGGAGCTTAACACACACGATCGCGTGGAGAACCCGTCCGGTCCAAATCCGTAATCCTGCCTAAACTTTGTCCGTCCGCGGGATCGGCAAATCCACCGCGTGCGTTTCCGGACCGGGACTTCACTCTCGCAAGCGAGCACGTGGGGGCCTCGTGCGTTGCACAGCACGGACCTCGCGCTCGCTGCTGGGTGAACCCGGCACGGTTCCCGAAACAGCTACAGCCGCTACCCGGCTTTCTTTCCTCTGTCGCAGTCTCCGTCGCCGTTCAACACACACACTCCCGCGTGTTACGACGCTCATACACCATTCCATTGAACTCACACCGGGAGACGCGGCTGCATGTTCACACATGCCCACCGACATCTCCCTTACATACCGCTCTCTCACACACACGGTCTCCCTTGCACTCGGCCGTTCACTCACGCATGCCATCTCCCTCGCACACGTGGCTCCACTCACTCGCGGCCTTCCACTCACTCGTGCCATTTCCCTCACACAAACCATACCACTCACACACGCGGGGGCACTCGCCCGCGGTGCCTCACTCATACTGGCCGTTTCACTCACACACACGGCGACACTCACACACGGTGCCTCATCCACACACGGCATGCTGGGAAGCACGCCCTTTGGCACACTTGCCACTACACCACTCACACACGCGGGGGAACTTGCCCACGGTGCCTCATCCACACACCGTGCCTCACTCACACACGCGGGGGAACTCACCCGCGGTGTTTCACTCACACACGGCGCGCTGGGAAGCACGCCCTTCTGCACACTTACCACCACACCACTCACACACGGGGTCGCTTCCACACACGGGGTCTTTGTCACCCACCCGGTCGCTCTCACACACGCCCTTGGACCCGCGCTATGCGTGCGTTGCAGCACGCATTTCGCCACACTCGTGAACACACACCTCGACACCACACACACCGGGACAACCACACTGGGGATTCGTGTCCCCACAAGGGTCTCCGGGGCCTCTATACCCCCCAAGCTCGGCGTGCACCCGTCCACAGCACTCCTCCCCTCGAACTCGCAAAGCAGGACCGAACTCACCTGGTCGTGACTCGCCTCAAGGGGGCATACTCCCTCCCCTCGTTCCTGGAGGAGGCCATCCAGCTGCTCGCACTGGGTCCCTACACGCTCCGCGAGCTCACCCTCACTATCCTCCACTACCTCCGTGTGTGTGTGTACGTCTCTAGCCTTGTCATTATCATGCAGTCTCTCCTCTATTTTTTCTGTCTCCCGTGTCTCTATACATTTACAAGTTTCTGTTGTCCCCTCCTGTCTATTAGTCTCCGCTTCTTTCTGGCGTCTTTCCCTTATCTTTATGTAGGTCAACCTTGCTTTCTCTTTAAGTCGCTCCCGTCCTTCCCTGTTTTTCACTCCTTGCTCTTTCACGATCTCCGCGTACCTCCTCCTTGCTTTCCGTCTTAATTGTTCTTTTCTCTCCCTCGCAATTCCTTTCACCTCATCTCTTATCTCCCTCGTGCACGTCTCCGTCACGCTTCTCGCCCAATACGTCCCCCGAATTATTTTCTCCTTACCTGCCTCCACCGCGGGCCCGACAGCCGTTGCACTCCCTCCCAGCTCGTTCGCTCCCACACGTGGAGTCGCCATTTTGAGCTCCGCTGCCATTGCCTTCATGCCCGCCTGCAGGCTTCGGCCTATTTTCTGCATCTCACCCCGCAGCTCTTTCATTTCTTCCTTCATTTTGAGTGCGTTGGTTTCCATATTCGTTTTCATTTCGTGCATGTCCCCACTGATTCCTGCCAGCATGGCACATAGCCGGGCCATGTCGGGCGCACTCAGCTGAGCCGATTCGGCAAGGATCGGGGGGTTTTGGCGGAGAGGGGGAGGGGAGGTATCATACACCGCGGCCGCCGCCTCACCTATTTCGGGCTCTGGGTTCAGTTGGGGGAGTTCGTGTTCCTGCACAACCAACATTTCCTGCACGGGGATTTCATCCTGGACCATGGATCCTACATTACTCTCCTCTATTTTTCTCCTCCTACATTACACATATACATTTCTAATACCCCCGGCTCCCGCTCGCCTTGAGACGCCATCTTATTTCTCGTAAAGGGTGAATTTGAATCGCTCGTAATTTGGAGGGAATCGGGGGTCGCTCCTCTCACCCCTGGACCGATTCCCGTGAATTTAGCTGGAGACAGGAGAGCCCGTTGTCCCGTTCTCCGACACCAGTGTCGCGAGGAGGGGGATGAGTTTGTATCTCACAACCTGACACCAGTGTTGCGGATTCGCGCCCGCCGGCGTGCGGACGGCCACGTAACTCGAATCGCGGCACGTCGCCCACCGGACGGACAATCCCGTCGTGACCCTCTCGGACTAACGCCGGGAACTAGTCACGGGTGGGCCTTTCGGCCTCACCACGATCGTGCCAATCGACCCCCGCGTGGGATAGGGTTGCTCGCCAAATTCGACCTACCTAAGTACCCACACGGAGGGTAGACCGGGCGATCGCACCTCGCCGCAGGTCGACTTCGGACACGGGCCACTTTAAGCGACCCGTTCCGTACTATTGGGATAACCGAGCGGTGTTATCGTCAACCTCGACGGTTCGATTAATTATCGGGCGTATTTAACCCACGACCAACCCTTCACGTGAAGTAAGATGGAGATTCAATAAAAGAAAAGACGAAGCGAAACGGGAAAAACAGTTCAACATAAAGCACATTTATTCCGCGGCAAACGGAAAGCACACATATACAATTATACACCAAAAGCAAATGTAAAAGTGACACGGCAATTCTGCACAAAAAGCAAATGTAAAAGTGACACGACAATTCTGCACAAAAAGCAAATGTAAAAGAGAAACACAATGCAGATCTACTACCGACTACCGAGCACACGGCAACACATACAGTTTTACTTCACAGACGGCGCCGACAACACATATACTCAAAGCAAAAGAAAAAGGGACCACCCTCAATGATGAGGGGGGGGGCAGACGGGTCTGGGGCCGAGACCATGTCGAGCCTACCCGTCTGGTGATGAGCCGCAAAATGGCGGTGGCGCCCCGACTCCGCGGGCCTCGCTGGCACTGCCTGGAATGGGGTGGGAACGGGGCCCCCTTCTCACACTATCTCAGCGCGGGGGGAAACAGGAGGGGGTTGTTGATGCTCGGGGGAATGAGGATATCTCGCTGGCTTGGGTCCCACGACGAGCGTCTCCACCGCGACCTCGGTCGCGTTACTGGCCTCCCCTCTCCGCAGCTCCCCGACTCTGACACGAGCGCCCTCTCGACTGCCTTCGCCGCCGCCACAACTCTCCAACTCTCCACTCTTCTCAACTCCGTCCAACTGCTTTCCTCTTCTCAGAAACTCTCAACTCTTTCTAACTCAACTGCCTCCTCTTCCCAACTCAACTACTGCCTTCCCGGCGAGCGAACGCGGCCCTTTATAGCCCCCGGGGCTTCGCTCCTTCACCTTCGACCCTTCACCTCTGGCTGGCTCCCCATTGGACAGAGGAAAAGTGGGCGTGAATGATTTTTGATCCGCGAATCTGCATATAGCGATTATACTCCGACGCACCTGGAGGCGGGGCCAAATCGCCCCACGTTCGCTGATAGGACGGAACAGAAGTGGGCGTGAATCGTTTTTGATCCGATTTCTCGGAAAGGCTGGTGTTTTTGCACCCGCTGCTCGGTGCGCGCCCTGCACGAGTCCAGGATCGGCGCCCACAAGCGGCGCGGGAATGGCGGTGATGCGATGGTTGCGAGAGCGAGATGTGACGGCAAGGGTCGTGGCTGTTGTTGTGAAGCGGCGTTGCGGTTGGTGGTTGTTGTGTGATGGCTGTTGAGACGTGGTTGGTGGTGGTTGTGGTGGTAGTAATGGCGGCTGGTCCAAAATAAAGATAGTAAAAGAAAAACGGCTATCTAAAAGGGTCGCAGCCCGAATGAATAACATTTATTCCCTCTAAACAACGGGTTTGGGCCTAACTACACATATACTTACAGAGATATCTCACCTACGGGACCTGAATGGTGGTTTGCGAATTTCGTCAACCACAACAATATATATATATATACATATATATTTTTTATATATGTATATAGATATATATATATATATATATATATATATATATATATATATATATATATATATATATGTATATATATATATATATATATATATATATATATATATATATATATATATATATATATATGTATATACACATATATTTATATATACATATATGTATATATATATATATATATATATATATATATATATATATATGTATATACACATATATATATATATATGTATATATATATATATATATATATATATATATATATATATATGTATATACACACCTGTGAATGGAGGGAATAGACAATCAGCTCTCACCTAATCAACTAAACCTAGGTGGCTAGGATATATAAAAAAATTGACACCTCCCACACTCCTCCAGCCGAAAAAGCTGCATAAAGCAACCCAAGAAGGCCTACCCAAGGTAACCTACAATGTGGATGGGTCTTTCTTTATTTATATATTGACTGCTTTTGAGGTTTGCACATGGTACAAGCTTGGGAGCCTCATTGGTTGGTATTGTTGTATGCACTATCGCTGATGATTCGCCAATTAGTGATAAAACCAGTCTGGGAGCTGAGGGGGTGTGTCGCATTGGGATTCTCATGTGTGTACTACGTGTGAACGTTCTTAGAGTTGTGGAAGAACTCTGGGAAGGGTTTAAAACAACAAAGCGCTTACCTTGCGTAGGCCTTCTTGGGTTGCTTCGTGCAGCCTCTTCAACTGGGAGTGGGGGTGTCGTCAATTATATATATATATATATATATATATATATATATATATATATATATATATATATATATATATATATATGTTTGATGGATCATACTCTTTACAGAGCATTTGTGCTGCCAAAGCAGTTTTGTGGCAAGGGTTATACTGGGTCATTTGCCATTGCCTTCCCAGCACTGTTTGTCTGTGCTCTATCTTTTTCAATGCTGAACATCAAGCAAGGAAGCAGCACAAACCATTTTAAAAGTCTTTTGTATGACTTGGGTGGGGCTTGAACCACCAAAATCCCAGACTCAGAGCAGGTACTCTTTCCATTACACCACCAAGCCTGGTACATACACAAACTTGTATGTACAGGGTGCTCCAAAAATACCCGGACAAATTTAGTTGTTAATATATTTAGTACCACAAATGATACAATGATACCCTTTGTTTGATATGAACCAGAAACTCTAAAAGTTTTCATTTTTTTTAGGTCTGGTGGTTTAATCTATACGAATAAAAGGGTGTGTGTGTGTGTGTGTGTGTGTGTGTGTGTGTGTGTGTGTGTGTGTGTGTGTGTGTGTGTGTGTGTGTGTGTGTGTGTGTGTGTGTGTGTCATTGATCAGTATCTTCATATGCAGCTTTCAGAATGTGGAATGGATTCCTCCCAGGGCAGACTCGAAGCATCAATCTTCATTTCAGTAAAGGGGTCATGATTCATGGACCAAGCTGTGAAGTTTTCTGTTCTCAAAGTTTTGGGTTGAGGGCTCTCTTCAGGATCATCACTGAACCCCAGACAGCTTCCAACTGTAGTGCGTTTGTTATAATATTCCCAGTGATGTTTTTAGCTCAACTGTAAAGTATTTCCGTGGAGCTTATGGGATGGCACGTCGTCCGTTCGTCCTTCCACAAATACTTGCAACATCTTCTCAGAAACTACACATACGATTTCAATGAAATTTGAGCACAACCTTCATTACCCGTGATGGCATTTTAAAAAAACAGGGTCTGAAGGGGTCCACAGAGGGAGTTTCCTGGGGGGGGGAGGTGGGGGAGTGGGTGGCCTCCCCAAAGAGGTATTTACTTTCTTCTCAAACAATACACACAATTCCGATGAAACTTCACAACAACCTTCATCACCCGTGATGTACCTAAGTTTGTTCATAACATTAAAAAAAATATTGGGGTCTAGGAGGGTCTATGGGGAGAGGGGGGTTGCCCACCCTCCCCCCTCTCCCCCCGCAAAAAATTATGCATTTGCTGTTTTCTCAGAAACTACACACGCAATTCCGGTGAAACTTAATCACAATTTTCACCACCCGTGATGTACCAAAGTTTGTTCACAACATTAAAAAAAAATTGGGGACGAAGGGGTTCTACGGCGAGGGGGGGAGGGGGAGGGTTGCCCCCCCCCCAAAATATGTATTTGCTTTCTTTTCTGAAGCCACACACACAATTTTGATGAAACTTGACCACAACCTTTATCACCCATGATGTACCAAGGTTTGTTCCTGGCATTAAAAAAAAACATCCATATGTATTTACTTTCTTCTCCATTATATATTTTGTGGGTCATCCATGCCGACCAGCGGTTGCCTGATTATCTTATCCACCCACTACCAGGTGAGCGCCCAAGGGGTATTGCCGCTATGTTTAATATCTCTGTGAGGTTATTTGTCATCATTCCCGGAGCTCCAACTATCACTGGTACAACTTTGGCATTCTTCAGCTTCCAGGATCTTTTCACTTCATTCTTGAGGTCTTGGTATTTGGTCATTTTCTTGATTGCTGCATCGTTTAGTCCAAAATCACTGGTATTAACACCCCAATAAGCAATGCCTTCTTCTCTTTTTGTACCCAAGTATGATATCTGGTTGCAATGCTTTGTTTTCGATGTTTACGCTCGATGGGATCATTAGGTCGTACATGAGCGGTTGGTCCTTCCATGTTTTCAGTGATTACTTTTGGTTCCTGTTCCCACAAATTTTCTGAAACTGGGACATCAAAGTTTTTGCAGATATGCCAGCAGATTACATTATAAACTCTTTTGTGTCATTGTGTGTACAACTGTTCTGATATGAGTTTGTTTTTGTGCGTGTTCAGTCATTAAACATAACATATCATTTTCTTTACTAACCCCCCATATATATATATATATATATATATATATATATATATATATATATATATATATTTATGTATATATATATATATATATATATATATATAGACATATATATATATATATACATATATATCTCTCTCGCTCTCTCTCTCTCTCTCTCTCTCTCTCTCTCTCTCTCTCTCTCTCTCTCTCTCTCTCTCTCTCTCTCTCTCTCTCTCTCTCTCTCTCTCTCTCTCTCTCTCTCTCTCTCTCTCTCTCCTCGCATCCCTCCCTCCCGTGGTATAGAAACATTTGGTGAGGCATAGCTCTCCCCACCTCCACCCCCTTCCTCACTCTTCCCCCCTTATGAGCTTCCCCTCCCTCCTGCCTCTCCCTTCTCTCCCTCCTCTCTCAATCTCCCTCCTTAATACCCTCCGTCAGCAAAGCGAGGGGTTGTATTTGCTCGTATAAGATAAAATGGCGACTTGACAGGAGAAAACTCAGTGCGTTGAATGATTCATCAAGATAAGATCTGACATGCAAGTGCAGCGTAATTTCCATACAAAGTATGAACGGAATGCACCATGGCGGACGAGCACAGAGAGTGATACAAGAGGGTTAAAGAGATTGGAAGTTGTCAGAAACAGAAAAGTACCGGTCGACCAAGCACAAGTGTAGCAGACGTTGAACGAATACGTGAATCATTTCAACAAAATCCAAGATAATTAATTTGACGTGCATCCAGAGAACTGGGACTACCAACCACCACTGCACACAGGATTTTGCACAAAATACTGAAGCTTTATGCCTATAAGGTGCAGATTCTGCAGGAACTCAAACCGAATGACGGACCCAAACGCAAGGCGTTTACGTTGGAAATGCTCAATCGCATAGAGGACGATGAAGATTACCTGAAAAAGGTCATGTTCACAGATGAATCTTCCTTTCATGTATCAGGGAAGTTCAAGTAGCACAATGTGAGGTTCTGGGGCTCTGACAGCCCCCACATGGTCATTGAACACATACGCGATAGCCCAAAGGTCAATGTGTGGTGTGGCCTTCTCCATGACTGCTTGGTGGGTCTGTTTTTCTTTGCCGAGGACACAATGATCTCAACAATTTACGTGAACATTTTGGAAAGATTCACCTTCCCAAGGATTGAAGACCTGCAACCCAATATCATTTTTCAACAGGATGGTGCTCCCCCTCATTGGGCCTTAGTCGTTGAAGACATCCTGAATGAAAAATTTCCAGGTCAGTGGATTGGCTGAGACAGACAATCTGCCTGGTCCTGACGGTCACCTGACATAACCCCCCTTGATTTTCTTCTGTGAGGGTTTGTCAAAGAATGTGTCTACAACACCAAGGTGGCAAACCTGCTGGATCTTCCTTCTTGGATCACAGCTTTAGGCGCACTGATGGACACAAACATGCTGAGCCGAACATGGCAAGAGCTCGTGTCTCACCTTGATGTCCTGTGCGTGACAAACGGAGCTCACATTTAAGTGTATTGATGGTGTGTATAAAACTTTATGAGTTTCTGTTTCACACAAACCAAAGCGTATCGTTGTATCATTTGTGGTTCTAAATATATTGTTGCGGACCTGGGGTAGGGGTGAGAAAACCACAAGGGTGGGGGGGGGGGGGAGCTACTTCGGGTTCCCACCAGAGTCTTCGGAATTGCAGGCCGTCGCACACGGATAACTCCGTGACACAGCGGGTAGCTAATCTACCATGAATGCCAATAACTCGACCACGTGACCTAGGGTCCTCCGTCTCATGGAAACCAGTTACACAAAATGGTCACGTGATCTAATTACCAGGGGACATGCCCTCGGTACGCCTTGTTCAAACCGGATCACCTTCCCGGATCAAATGCAGCTGAGCGTAACTGCCCAAGGACGTACCGGCTAGGAAAGCAGATCGTTGGGGGATAACGTCCTGGCTAGGCGAGGATACGGACCATGCCAGACTAATGAAGGCAAAGCTGACAACGAGCTGGGAACATTTCTATACCAAGCAGTTATTTACAATTAGTGAGGAATGGTATGTGGTTCAGTAAATGGGGTTTATTATTACGTACAGCAGGGATAGCAAGGAATTTGTGGGGTGCAAGAAAAGGCAAGCAATTTACAAAAGCAGACACAGAGCAGACTTTTCCCGTTATATCTTCTACAATCTTAATTTAAGCTATGACAGGTGTCATCACACACACACACACACACACACACACACACACACACACACACACACACACACACACACACACACACACACACACACACACACAAACACACACACACACTCAAACACACACACACACTCACACACACACACACACACACACACACACACACACACACACACACACACACACACACACACACACACACACACACACACACCCGATGAAGATTAGTTAGCCAGAAGGAAGGAGAGCAGATGAGAACTAACGGCCTCTCAATACCTGGCGCGGTCGACCGACCGCGCAACCCAGTATGCTTTGGGGGATGCTCCACTTGAGCGATCCCACCTAAAGAGTTGGCGCATTATCTCTTGCTTGATCACTTTGCTGGGGCTCGTGGAAATGCGTGCTCCGCACTGGTCCAAAGGAACGTGTCGCACACCAACCCTGAGTGCAGATGCAGCGACAGGCAGACAACGAGGTACAGTGAAGCGAGGGCAGAGCAGAGAGGCAAAGAAGTGGGCACGGAAAACAGGCGGAGACAGTGGGAGGCAGGCAGGCGAGAGAGAGGAGAGAGAGTGGACGGCTTCGTGATCCGCCTTTTATAAGCCCCTGGAGAAGAGTATAGCGATGACCCGAAGTGACGTGACGTCATCCGAATGGTGCCCTTCCATTGGATCCTGGCCCCGCCCTGCTAGGCTCCTGGGGCCGGAAGCGGCCTCATTCGCACATCCGGTGCAACATGGCCTGGAGCCCTGCACCAAACTCCCAGGCCATTTTCTGGCGACTGGCGAGGGTTGTGTCAGTCCCGAATTCCCGTTCGGGGCACCCCTGGCGAGCTGCGGCTGGTGCTGTTAACGTGCTTGGCCTGTCCCCGCGCCACGTGGTCCGAGTCGCCTGTGCCGTGCAGCATGCTTGTTTGGTGGCAAATTGCATCACTGCGGAGGTGTGTGGAGGCGCAGGGTGATTTTTCCTATGTGCGGAGATGTTGGTGGTCAAGGTGGTGAGCTTCCGGTGAGAGAAGGTTGAGCAAGGTGAGACGCGTTGTAAATCGGCGTGCAGATTCGAATGAAAGGGCGTGCCATGCACGTCTTGTACAGTGTCCGTGGAGAGTCTCTCATAGGTGGCTGCCTGGGTGCAGTGCCTGCTTCGATTTGTACCATGGATAAAAGGAAAGGGTTGGAATGAAAAGAAGGATTGAATGGAAGATAGAGATAGAATTAGACACAGCTATAAGACCCACGCAACACACTTTGTCCTGTTAACCCATTAGACATGAGGGGAAGTTCTGACTGCATGAAGACTAAGGAGATAACTACCTGGGGATCACTATGTTGGGTGCCGTTGCCTTTGGGGTATGCTGTTTTGCAGAACCGCAACAATATAAACAGCCAAAGTTGTCTGGGTCTTTTGGAACACCCTGTGCATATAAGCGGCCGAAGGGAGACAAACAAACGCAGGGACAGGCACCATGACTCGCAATATATACATATACGTATATATATATATATATATATATATATATATATATATATATATATATATATATATATATATATATATATATATACATATATACATATATATACATATATACATATATACATATATACATATATACATATATATATATACATATATATATATATATACACATATATACATATATACATATATATATATATATATATATATATATATACATATATATACATATACATATATACATGTATACATATAATTATATCTACATATATCTATATTAATTTTTCGGCACACCCCTTTTTTTGTTCCACCATCAGATTTTTGTTACTGCATGAAATGAAACAAACTTTGACATATATAATAATGATATTATTGTCTTCCTTAAGAGGCCCCTCAAAATTCGTTTTGATGATTATGGTAGTTAAACAGTTAAAAAAAACTCCATTTGCAAAATGGGAGGAATTATTGCACAAAAAATAAATAAAAATGTTTCCCATTTTTTAGAGGACCACTAAGATTAGTTCGGCTCATAGAATCACGCTTCATTTGGGGAGAAAACACTTGAGTTCATACCTGACGAATTTGCACTTTCCATGTGCCGTAGTTTCTTCACAAAACCATGACTTTCTGACTAAATACAAAGTATTTCTTTGCTTTTTTTATACATGGTTGCCGTTTTGAAATTTTCGTCAACCGATACCCGCTGCCCAGCCGGACCAACTGCCAACAACGTATCGCCCGGTCAGTTACGGTTAAACCCAAAATCATGATCATCGTTTTAGTGTGGAGGTGAGTACTGACAGTGTACTTGGGTCTTTTCCGGGTGGGTGCAGGATTGAGCACGTGCACATAAAAATCTCGGGTCTCCGCATAGTGGCGCACAGGCTTAAGTCGTACTTCTGTTTACTCCCGTAGAAAATCACAGAACCATTCGATCGACATGCTGTTAACAGTTTCAGAATCAGCTAAAATCTACAACATATGAATATGTAGATGAAACTGATCTGGCCTTTTGGATCAGTTTAAAGTAGGGTGCCCTGTAATTTTAATGCGCTCTATGGATCCTCCGGAACTCACGAATGGTACACGTTGTGTAGTCACTAAACTATGCGGTAATGTCATCGAAGTGGAGCCACTGCGGGACAGTCGAAGGGGAAAACCTGAATGATAATCAATGGATAAAAATGATATAATATATTGTTTAAAATACTGTTGCGAATTCGCGCCCGCCGGCGTGCGATCGGCCACGTAACTCGAATCGCGGCACGTCTCCCACCGGACGGACAATTCTGTCGTGACCCTCTCGGACTAACGCCGGGTGCTAGTCACGGGTGGGCCTTTCGGCCTCACCACGATCGTGCCAATCGGCCCCCCGCGTGGGATAGGGTTGTTCGCGAAATTCGACCTACCTAAGTACCCACGCGGAGGGTAGACCGGGCGATCGCACCTCGCCGCAGGTCGACTCCGGACACGGGCCACTTAAGCGACCCGTTCCGTACTATCGGGATAACCGAGTGGTGTTATCGTCGGCCTCGACGGTTCCGATTAATTATCGGGCATATTAAGCCCACTACCAACCCTTTACGTGAAGCAAGATGGAGATTCAATTAAAGAAAAGACGAAGCGAAACGGGAAAAACAGTTCAACATAATGCACATTTATTCCGCGGCACACGGAGAGCACACATATACAATTACAACAATTATGCACCAAAAGCAGATGCTACAAAAGAAACACAACAATGCAGATCTACTACCGACTACGCGTGCACACGGCAACACTTACACAGTTTTACTTTACAGACGGCGCCGACAACACATTTACTCAAAAGCAAAAGAAAAGGGCCACCCTCACAGACAAGGAGGCAGACAGGCCCGTAGGCCAAATGTGCGCGGGACCTGGAGGAGTGGCCAGGTCCGCGAGACCGGGGTGGTCTTACCCGCATCCTCGTGACGCGTTGGCGGGCAAGCCACAAAGGGGGCAGACGGGGCCTGTGGGCTGCGAGACCGGGTGGATCCTACCTGTGTCTTGTGATGAGCCGCAAATGTCGCGGCGCCCCGACTCCGCGTTCCTTCGCGGGTTTCGTCGGCACTGCTTGGAGTGGGGTGGGAATGGGGCCCCCTTTTCGCACTATCTCAGCGCGGGGGGAAAAAAGGGGGGAATTGTTGATGCTCTGGGGAAAGAGGATAGCTGGCTTGCTTGGGTCCCGCAACGAGTGACTCCACTGCGAGCTCGTCGCCGACCGCCGTCTTCCTTGCCTTGGACCCGAGCTATCCGGTCCCTCCGCAATTCTCCTCAGCCGACTGCAGCAAATCACCTTGACCGCGCTCCAGGCTTCCTCTCTCTGCAGCTCCCCGACAGACTCCGAACCCCGACAGACTGCCACTCTCCAGACCCGACTTGACTCACGGCTCCACAGACTGCTCCTCTCCAGACCCGACTTGACTACCTCGACCTTTTCTCCAACTCACTAAATTCGCCCAGCGCTCGGCGCTTTATAGTCCGGCAGGAGAACCCATATGCAAATTTCTGGATCAGAACGAGCTCGGGGGTGGAGCCACGCTCGCCCATTGGACGGAGAAAAAGGGGCGTGAGTCTCCCCTGATCCTCGAATTTGCATATATCGATTCTACTCCGACGCGCCTGGAGGCGGGGCCAAACCGCCCCGCGCTTGCTGATCCGTCCAGGATCAGAAGTGGGCGTGTATCATTCCTGATCCGACTTCTCCTCGGAAAGGCCGCTATTTGCACCCGCGGCTCGGCGCGCGTCCCGCACAGGTGCAGGACAGTCTGACGCTCGGTGCCCACAAGCGGTGCTGGAATGGCCGCAGAAGGAGAGGCGAAGGTGCTGGTCCACGGCCATGGCGACGTTTGGAATGGCGGTGATGCGATGTTTGCGGGAGCGAGTTGTGAAGGTAAAGGTCGTGGCTGTTGGCGTTGTTGTTGTTGTGAAGCGGCGTTGCGGTTGGTGGTTGTTGTGTGATGGCGGTTGAGACGTGGTTGGTTCAAAATAAAGATAGAACAGAAAAACGACTATCTCAAAGGGTCGCAGCCCGAATGAATCACATTTATTCCCTCTAAACAACGGGTTTGGGGCTAACTACACATGTACTTACAGAGATATCTCACCTACGGGACCTGAATGGTGGTTTGCGAATTTCCTCAACCGCAACACTACATTCATGCCATCTGTCTTTTACCATATGTTGCCAGTGACGCCCGTCAAAGACGGGCACCTTTACTAGTGTATATATATATATATATATATATATATATATATATATATATATATATATATATATATATATATATATATATATATATATATGTATATATATAAATATATATATATATATATATATATGTATATATATAAATATATATATATATATATATAAATAAATATATATATATATATATATATATATATATATATATATATATATATATATATATATATATATATATATTAAACAAAATTTGGTACAAGTGGAAATTCAACGTAATTTAAAATGTAACATCAAGTCTTCAAATCTCACCCCCAACCCCATGTGGTCAACCCACCACCCAAGCCACAGTCCCCTCCACTCTGTCACCTCTCTGCCCCCCCACACACCCCAATTCTGTCCTCCCCTCTCCTTTTTTTCTTCAAGTAATCAACCCTACCCCTCCCAACCCCAAATCCTCATCCCCCAGTAAAGCCTCCACCCTCCTCTTCCAAATCTCTGTCCCCGTTCTGCCCCCCACAACACAACTCTGTCCTGCCCTCCCCCGCTTTATTCTTAAAGTCCTCAAGTCCACCCCACTAAGCCCCAAGTCTGTAACTCTCACTCCCAACCCCAAGTCCTCAACCCCCTCCCAAAGCTTTCACCCCTCTCTCTGATCTGTCTCCTCTCTGAATCCCCCCCCCCCTTCCCAACTCTCTACTGTCCCCTTCCCCTTTCTTCTTCCAGTCCTCACATCCCCTCCAAACCCCAAGTCTGAAATTCCTCCATCGCAACCTCAAGGCCTCAACCCTCCACAAAATCCTCAGCCCCTCTCTTCCACCTCTGTCCCCTCTCTACCCCCCCCCCTCCCAATTCTCCATTCTGCCCTCCCTCTATTTTCCTCTTAAAGTTCTCAAACCCCCAAATGTGGTCATTAACTCTCCCCCCTTCCCTCCACCACAAGTCTTCAACCCCTCTTTCCGATCTCTCTACCCCCTCTCTGCCCACTCCACTCAAACACTGTCATTCCCTCCCCTTTCTTCTTCAAGTCCTCAACTCTACCCCAGCCCCATTCCTCAACCCCCCCTCATAAACATCCTCAACTTCCACCCTACTCTCTGTATTCCCCTCCCCCTTTCTTCCTCGTCATCAACCCCCCTATCCCAAGTCCTCAACCCTCCCCTCCCAACCACAAGTCCTCAACCCTCCCCTTCCAACCCCAAATCCTCAACCCCCCACCAAAAGCCTCAACCCACTTTGCCCTCTCCCAACCATCTGTCCTCTCTCTGACCCCATCCCAATTCTCTGCCGCCTCTCTGTCCTCCCATTCCCCTTTCTTGTTCAAGTCCACAAACCACCCTTCCTCCCAGCACCTCAACCTCCCTTTCCCAACTCTCTGCCCCTCCACACCTAATCTCTGTCTTTTCACTCCCCCCCCACCCCCTTTTCCCATTGTTAACAATGTTCCTATATTCCCATTCGTTAGGAACAAGGTTAAAAGTAAATAAAAACAGTTTTCACTTACAATCTCGGGATATCTGTCACGTCGCGATTCTTCAGTAAAAAAATAGCGGTTAAAGTAGACTAAATGCTTCGAAAAACAGAGAAATAAGGTCATGAGAAAAAAAAATCGATTTAGGGCTGGCATAGAGGTGCGCACACTGCTGCTGAAGCTGTCTGGTCTGGGTTTGAATCCCGACCCAGCTATAAACTGCACACACTGCTGCTGAAGCTGTCTGGTCTGGGTTTGAATCCCGACCCAGCTATAAACTGCGCACACTGATGCTGAAGCTGTCTGGTCTGGGTTTGAATCCCGACCCAGCTGTAAACTGCGCACATTGCTGCTGAAGCTGTCTGGTCTGGGTTTGAATCCTGACCGAGCTATAAACTGCGCACACTGTTGCCAAAGCTGTCTGGTCTGGGTTTGAATCCCGACCCAACTATAAACTGCGCACACTGCTGTCGAAGCTGTCTGGTCTGGGTTTGAATCCCGACCCAGCTATTAACTGCGCACACTGATGCTGAAGCTGTCTGGTCTGGGTTTGAATCCCGACCCAGCTATAAACTGCACACACTGCTGCCGAAGCTGTCTGGTCTGGGTTTGAATCCCGACCCAGCTATTCACTGCGCACACTGATGCTGAAGCTGTCTGGTCTGGGTTTGAATCCCGACCCAGCTATAAACTGCACACACTGCTGCCGAAGCTGTCTGGTCTGGGTTTCAATCCCGACCCAGCTATAAACTGTGCACACTGATGCTGAAGCTGTCTGGTCTGGGTTTGAATCCCGACCCAGATATAAACTGCGCACACCGATGCTGAAGCTGTCTGGTCTGGGTTTGAATCCCGACCCAGCTATAAACTGTGCACACTGATGCCGAAGCTGTCTGGTCTGGGTTTGAATCCCGACCCAGCTATAAACTGCGCACACTGATGCCGAAGCTGTCTGGTCTGGGTTTGAATCCTGACCCAGCTATAAACTGCGCACACTGCTGCCGAAGCTGTCTGGTCTGGGTTTGAATCCCGACCCAGCTATAAACTGCGCACACTGCTGCCGAAGCTGTCTGGTCTGGGTTTGAATCCCGACCCAGCTATAAACTGCGCCCACTGCTGCCGAAGCTGTCTGGTCTGGGTTTGAATCCCGACCCAGCTATAAACTGCGCACACTGCTGCCGAAGCTGTCTGGTCTGGGTTTGAATCCCGACCCAGCTATAAACTGCGCACACTGCTGCCGAAGCTGTCTGGTCTGGGTTTGAATCCCGACCCAGCTATAAACTGCGCACACTGCTGCCGAAGCTGTCTGGTCTGGGTTTGAAACCCAACCCAGCTATAAACTGCGCACACTGCTGCCGAAGCTGTCTGGTCTGGGTTTGAATCCCGACCCAGCTATAAACTGTCATCCTGGTGTTGCACAGGTTGAAGTGTTAAAGCAAAAATTCATCAATGTGGGTGCCGTCCCTCGAACGGACGTTAAACTGGTGTCCCGTCTGTCGGCATAAGTTGACGGGCGTTAAATATCCCATGGTGTCCTTGGCGAAGAGTCGGCGAGCTATCGCCGGCATCATGAACAAATTACATATTCCTACCCTGACTTCCTGCGTCGGAGTGGCGACCCGACCAAGATTATGCTCTCGGCAATGAAACGGCCTCGGCAGGCCAACGTGCCTGATGGAGAGACAGAGAGACAGAGACTAATTATAAAGTTCACAGTTGTTGAATGAGGAAAGTGCGCCACACCGACTGTTGCCCGAATGAATCCTGACCGTGAACTGGACATTTCCTCCATTACAAGCAGATCTCAAGAGCAGCATCTCACATCCTGTGTATCTGGAGGGGTTTATGCCTCCTATAATAACAATTGGTCTAATTAAAGCCACCAACGATCTCGAACGTGCCACAAAGTTCATTTTCAAATCTATTATTACAACAAAAATAAAAGTTTCAAAAGTATCATCTGTTGCACTATTTCCTTGAGTTTAACCACTCAGGATAAAATCGAACCTGCCACTTGAACTGGTGTGAACTAGCTATAATATGACTGACTGTGCACAATGACAATAGCAGATGGAGTTTGGTAGTCAAAATGATAATATTGATTGTACAACACGACAATGCGTTGTTTATCTCCTTTCTGTTAACAACACCAGTTATTCCCATATTCTTCTGGGGTTGGTCAGAGCAACAGAGTGGGGGCATGGTAGAGTTTTTGTCCCAAGGTTTTCACGAACGGGCTGGTTAATAGGTCTCATATTCAACTAAGCAGTTTGAGCAGGAATTTGTAATTTGCTCAGGGTGCCGGCGATAGCTTGCCTACTCTTCACCAACTAATACTGACAGACAGGCCACCGAGTTTAACGTCCATCCTAGGGACGGAGCACGCATGGATGAACCATCATACGTGTGAAACACCGGGATGACGGTTTATAGCTGAGTCGGGATTCGAACCAAGGCTAGATGGCTTCGAATAAAGTGTGGGTACCTCGATGAGAATAACACGACACGGTGAAATGTGCATTACTCATCGTACGTACCAGCACGACAGGTATGAAGGTAGTTGTAAAATCACAGGCATGGCCCCAACTCAACCGCCTCCTGGCAGGGTTTGGCCGACGGGCCAATCAGGCCATTTAATCCCTTCAATTCGAGGGGACTTTGAACACACTGGGTACAAATACAATGTGACCTCGAAACTACTCTTTTTGGGTAGAAATCCGAAGTACTTTTAAAATCACACTTGAACATCCTGGAAATTATGTCACACAAGTTGTATGAATGGTCTGAGAGTGTATCTATCTCGTTTGGAGTTGTTTGTTAGATCCTCATGGAGGATCTCTAAGTCTTACTCACGTTGTTGTTCTTGTGGACTTTTTTGTTTCACAGCCTACAGTTTTCATCGAAACTTCCTGAAACTTGGCGTATATATGTAAAAATACCCTGCGCAGACAGTAACAATCTCCGATTTTGAAAATTCCTCCTCGAAAAAAAGTTATGACGTCAAAATATCTCTGCTAATGGAAATTGCCTAAAAAATTATCTCAAACGAGGCAAGCTTTTTGAATTCTGTTTGCTGGAATCGAACAGGGCATTAGCAGAGATGAATTACCGCACATATGATACATCACTATGGCGTCATATCAATTTTTATGACGTCATTCCTATTTTTTGTTTCACAACCCAGATTTTTCATCGGATCTTCGTGAAACTTGCCATGTATATGCAGAAAGCCCACGCGCAGGCAGTAACCATCTCCGATTTTGGAAATTCTTCCTAGAAAAAAAAGTTGACGTCATAATATCGCCGCTAATGGAAATCGCCTATACCATTATCTCCGAAACTAGGCAAGCTGTTTGAATTTTGTTTGCGGGAATCAAGTCGGGCATTAGCACAGATAATTTATCGCAAACCTGATACATCACAATGACGTCATATTCGTTTTTATGACGTCATCATGAAGAGGACGAGGATCTTAGCTAATTTTGGCTTGTTTTTGTGTTTTTATGGAGAGTGCCATCTCCAACAATGTGCGGAACAAATGTTAGGGGTCGGAGGTTAGAGCTCAGAGATATGTCCACTGGACTTTCAGATGACAAGCCTGGGTTTGAATGTCCACCAGGCAACGTTATGTCATCCCGGTGTTTTGCATGAAGGCCGATGCATTAATCCGTGCACGTTAAAGCTGGGCGTCCAGTTTGCCAGCACCAGTCGTCGGTGGATGCTAACCGTCGTTTGCGAAGAGTTGGCGAGACATCTCCGGCACCCTGAACAGCCGATAAATCCCTGCCAGGTTTTAGTTGAACGTCGGCCCTGGCCAGCCGGGTCGTGAAAGACTGCCGAAAAATCTTTCAACGTTCCAACTGCATCAAGAAGGTGGAGGAATAACTGGGACCGTTAACAGGGACGTGTCATCCCAGCTGCACACGGAGCACGTGTTCAAACGGACCATCCGCTTGACCTTGGTGCAAAAGCTTTGCCTTACATTTCCGTGTAAACGACGAAGCAAATTTGCAAACTTCTTTCGCGCCTGACGTTTCCTAGATTCCGTCCATTTCGCCACGAATCACCACCATTTGTAAACACCGTGTCCCAGGCGCAAATGGTTCGGAACACGCGCCGGCTCCGAGGAGGCTTGACGACCGCAGCGGGTGGGCTCGCTTGGGCCGTCACCCCTGCGGGAATCCATGCTAAGAGGCCTTTCGGGTTATGCTCCCTTCCGAGGCGATTTCAATGCCGTGCATCTCCAAATCGGGGCGCACGCACGATCGGCACGTCCCGCGAAACGAGGCGCTGCTAAATGAGCGCATTTTGATTCCTTGCGGGAAGCACGAGGGAAAAAGTGGAGCGAAAAGGAGGGGGGTCCAAGGGGGGGGGGGAGACGGACGAGGGAGGGCGATGAGTATACGTGCGCATTCGCGGTGACGAAGAACGCGCAACCTTTCGGCGAAGCGCAGCAAGCAGGTGTGTGCTCACCTACAGGTGAGCACAGGTTCGCCTTGAAAGTAAAACTGCGACCTGTTCCGGACGAACTTTGGGAGCTTTAATTCGATTGATTTTGGCGGGAGTTTTGACCCGCACGTTGTCCCCGCGCGATCATCCAGAGAACAACGGCAGCACTTCATAAAATGCATCACACGAAGAATCATTACCCCGCCGGCATTCATGGCCGATGGCAAATCCCGCCATTGTACGCGTTAATTTATATACTGGCTTCTGCGTTTACGGGATAATGGGCACAGAGGAAATTGCTTTCCCCCCCCCCACCCCCTCCCCTCCGAAACCTGTGCTTAACGCCTGGGCCCATTGTGAGCGTAATTGGACAGGTGTCATGAGTCTGCAGGCGCTGCTGGCGGCCGTGACTCTCGGCGATTTTTCCCCGGGAACGTTTTGTGTGGCCTCACGGCTGCCATTGTAACTCTGTCTGTTTGCACCCGAAGCTCCCATTTAGTAACTTAATAACAAGCGCGCCTCGCACATCTTTCTGCCCGCTGAGCCACGTTTCCCCCGTTTTTCGCCCTAATCTGAAGTCCCCAGCGGCCTGAAGCCGCGAGTTGTCCGGAGGGTGTGAGCCCCCACCCCTTGCTCCTTCTCCTCCTCCCCCAGCGCACAAAGCGCACGTCCCTCACTGTTCGCGTGTCGCTCACTTGAGTCGTTAATTACGAAGCGGATGGTGGCAAACAGCCCTCCCTCGTCCAGCAGATTCCCTTTATCCTGGACTCCTCCTCCCGACCTCTTGCCGTGCTCTTACCCCTCCGGGCAAGACCGTAAACGGAGAGCTTCGAGGTTGCCGTGCCGTGTGCTCCCGGGAGGACGCGAAACCCTTTAATTATCCCGCTGTGCAGTGGCCCCTTCCTCCAGCCTTCCCGTGGCGACACGAGGGCCGTCCCGTCGAGGTTGCTGCTAAAGAGTCGCTCCAGGGACGAGTATTGTGCACGCACGTCCCTCGGGCCGCGTGCTGGAGTTAGCGCGCTATTGTGCACCAGGGTCGCCGGCAAATCTCCCAATTAGGCGGCCATGTGGCTGGAGAGGGTCCGCTAAGACTTCCAGCTCATTATCAACGGCGGATTTACAAGGGATCGGAAAGACGCTGTTAATCTCGCGGTTAATAATCCTGGCGTGGTGGCTGCCTTGATGGCGCTATTTAACTCCAGACACCCATTCACTAATCTTAAAACACTATCATTGTGCCGGGATCCCCAGGCGCCTTGCCATGATGGTAAATCAATATTTAATCAAAGTTTGTAAGAGCGTGAGGTCCTGCCGACAGAACGGAGCCCACACTTTCGCTTCTGCGATGCGAGAGAGATTATAGGGCTCTGCTTGCCATTAACACGAAACAATTACTACTGTTCTGCTTGCTTAACCCGAATTACTTTCAGGATTTTTAGAAACTACGCCACGGAATCGATGTCCGATGAAAGAATGAGAAATACATTCGATTCGAAAAATGGGGGAAATTTTCGCTGCTTTTTCCAGGCACGACGATGTGCCAAGAACTTTAGATGCGAAATGACCTTTGCCAGAAATAAAATCTCAAAAACGTACTTCCTGATGGAATGGATGGAGGTGGAGGATGGTCCAGTACTTGGACGAAATTGGTAGCTCAGCACAGGGGGAAACACACATATATATATATATATATATATATATATATATATATATATATATATATATATATATATATATATATATATATATATATATATATATATTGTTACGGTTGTGGAAATTCGCAAACCACCATTCAGGTCCCATAGGTGAGATAACTCTGTAAGTACATGTGTATTTAGCCCCAAACCCGTTGTTTAGAGAGAATAAATGTGATTCATTCGGGCTGCGACGCTTTGAGATAGCCGTTTTTCTGTTCTATCTTTATTTCGAACCAACCGCCATCACACAACAACCACCAACCACAACGCCGCTTCACAACAACACCAACAGCCACGACCTTTACCTTCACAACTCGCTCCCACATCATCGCATCATGCCATTCCCAAACGCACCATGACCATCAAACCACCACCATAAACCCTCCACCACCCTCACCTTCCTCCTTCTACCGCCATTCCCGCACCACCTGTGAGCACCGAGCGTCGGGCTGTCCTGTGCTCGTACAAGATACGCGCCGAGCCGCGAGTGCAAAATGCGGCCTTTCCGAGGAGAATTCGGATCAGGAATGCTACACGCCCACTTCTGATCCGTCCAATCAGCAAGCGTGGGGCGGCTTGGCCCCGCCTCCAGGCGCGTCTGTGTGTAATCGAGATATGCAAATTCTAGGATCAGGGGAGATTCACGCCCCTTTTCCTCCGTCCAATGGGCGAGCGTGGCTCCGCTTCCGAGCTCATCCTGATCCGGAAATTTGCATATGGGTTCTCCTGCCGGCCTATAAAACGCCAAGCAGAAAAGCAGAGTTGAGTGGCAGAAAAGCGAAGAGAGTTTTGGGGCAGAGAGAAAGAAGAGTTGTTGCGCAAGAGTTGTTGTTGCGAGGCAGTCAAGTCGGGTTGGAGCGCGGAGTAGAGTCGGGAGGCAAGGGCATCCAGGTGGTTTTCTGCAGTCGGCTGAGGAAAATTGGGGGAAGAGTCCGAGGAGCTCGGGTCCGAGGCAAGGAAGACGGCGGTCGGCGACGAGGTCGTGGTGGAATCGCTCGTCACAGGACCCAAGCAAGCCAGTTATACTCTTTCCCCAGAGCATCAACAATTCCCCCTTTCCCCCGCGCTGAGATAGTGCGAAAAAGGGGCCCCATTCCCACCCCACTCCAAGCGGTGCCAAGGAAACCCGCGAAGGAGCACGAAGTCGGGGCACCGCCGCACTGCCACATTTGTGGCTTATCACGAAGACGCGGGTAGGACCCACCCGGTCTCGCGGACCTGACCGCTCCTTCAGGTCCCGCACAAATATTGGCCCACAGGCCCCGTCTGCCCCCTTGTCTTTGAGGGTGGCCTTTTCTTTTGCTTTTGAGTAAATGTGTTGTTGGCGCCGTCTGTAAAGTAAAACTGTGTAAGTGTTGCCGTGTGTACGCGTCGTCGGTTGTAGATCTGCATTATTGTTTTTGTTTTAGTTGCTTTATATGTGCATTCTGATGACTGTTTGACTATATGTGTGCTCTCCGTGTGCCGCGGAATAAATGTGCATCATGTTGAACTGTTTTCCCGTTTCGCTTCGTCTTTTCTTTAATTGAATCTCCATCTTGCTTCACGTAACGGGTTCGTCGTGGGCTTAATACGCCCGATAATTAATCGGAACCGTTGAGGCCGACGATAACACCGCTCGGTTATCCCGATAGTACGGAACGGATCGCTTAAGCGGCCTATGTCCAGAGTCGACCTGCGGCGAGGTGCGATCGCCCGGTCTACCATCCGCGTGGGTACTTAGGTAGGTCGAGTTTGGCGAACAACCCTATCCCACGTGGGTGGCCGATTGGCACGATCGTGGTGAGGCCGAAAGGCCCACTCGTGACTAGCTCCCGGCGTTAGTCCGAGAGGGTCACGACAGAATTGCCCTCCGGTGGGCGACGTGCCGCGATTCGAGTCACGTGGCCGTTCGCACGCCGGCAGGCGCGAATTCGCAACACTGGTGTCAGGTCGTGGGACACAAACCCATCCCCCTCCTCACAACACTGGTGTCAGAGAGCGGGAAAACAAACTCTCCTGTCTCCAGCTAAATTCACGGGGAATCGGTCCAGGGGTGAGAGGAGCGACCCCCAATTCCCTCCAAATTACGAGCGATTTAAATTAACCCCTTACGATAAATAAGATGGCGTCTCAAGGCGAGCGGGAGCCGGAGGTATTAGAAATGGATTTAGAATGTGTAGAATCCATGGTCCAGGATGAAATCCCCGAGCAGGAAATGCTTATGGTACAGGACGAACTCCCCCAACTGAACCCAGAGCCCGAAATAGGTGCGGTGGCGGCCGCGGTGTATGACACCTCCCCTCCCCCTCTCCGCCAAAACCCCCCCGATCCTTGCCGAATCGGCTCAGCTGAGTGCACCAGACATGGCCCAGCTATGCGCCATGCTGGCAGGAATCAGTGGGGACATGCACGAAATGAAAAGGAAAATGGATACGAATACACAACAAATGAACGAAATGAAAACGAAAATGGATACGAATATGCAACAAATGAAAAACGAAATAAAAGGCATGAACGAAAAAATGGAAACAAACATGAAGGAAGAAATGAAAGAACTGCGGGGTGAGATGCAGCAAATAGGCCGAAGCCTGCAGGCGGGCATGAAGGCAACAACAGTGGAGCTCAAAATGGCGACGCCACATGTGGGAGCGAACGAGCTGGGAGAGGGTGCAATGGCTGTCAGGCCCGTGGTGGAGGCGGGTGAGGAGAAAAGAATTCGGGGGACGTGTTGGGCGAGAAGCGTGACGGTGACCGAGAGGGAAAAACTAATTGGGGTGACGGAGACGTGCACGAGGGAGATAAGAGACGAGGTGAAAGGAATTGGGAGGGAGAGAATAGAACAATTAAGACGGAAAGCAAGGATGAGGTACGCGGAGATCGTGAAAGAGCAAGGAGTGAAACGGAGGGAAGGACGGGAGCGACTTAAGGAGAAAGCAAGGTTGACCTACGTAAAGATAAGGGAAAGACGCCAAAAAGAAGCAGAGACCAATAGACACGAGGAGACAACAGAAACTAATAAATGTACAGAGACACGGGAGATAGAGGGTGAATTGTACGGGGTTCGAGACGCACACACACACACACACACGGAGTTAGTGGAGGACAATGGGGGTGAGCTCGCGGAACGTGTAGGGACCCGGTGCGAGCAGTTCGATAGCCTCCTCCAGGAACGAGGGGAGGGAGTATGCCCCCTTGAGGCGAATCACGACCAGGTGGGTTCGGTCGTGCTTTGCGAGTTCGAGGGGAGGAGTGCTGCGAACGGGTGCACGCCGAGCTTGGGGGGTATAGAGGCCCCGGAACCCCTTGTGGGGACATAAGTCCACAGTGTGGTTGTCTCTGTGTGTGTGGTGCAAGGTGTGAGTGCGTCCCCGTGTGTGGAAGCGACCCCGTGTGTGAGTGGTGTGGTGGCAAGTGTGCCGAAGGGCGTGCCTCCCAGCATGCCGTGTGTGGATGAAACACCGCGGGTGAGTGCCCCCGCGTGTGTGAGTGAGGCACGGTATGTGAGCACGGCACGAGTGAGTGAGCGGCCGAGTGTGAGAGAGACAGCGTGTGCAAGGTCGCTGTGTGTGAAGGAGATGTCGGTCGGCATGTGTGAACATGCAGCCGCGTCTCCCGGTGTGAATGTAATGGAGTGGAGAGTGAGTGTCGTGACATGCAGGTGTGCGTGGGTGGAATGGCGACGACAACGACGACAGAGGGACAAAAGCCGAGTGGCGGCTGTAGTTGGATTGGTAACCGCGCTGGGTTCACCCAGCAGCGAGTGCGAGGTTCGGGCGGTGCAACGCACGAGACCGCCACGTGCTCGCTTGCGGGAGTGAAGCCCGGTCCGGAAACGAGCGTGGTGAATGTTGCCGATCCCGCGACGGACAAAGTTTAGGCAGGATAACGGATTTGGACCGGACGGGTTCTCCACGCGGGCGTGTGTGTTAAGCTCCAACGGGCAAAGCACATGTGTTCGCGTGGGGAACCCCTCGAGACGTGGGGCTTGTGTTTTTTTTTATGCGCCGGGTGACGTCATGGCTGCGTGTGTGGTTGGAATCCGGCAGGAGGGTGAATCCCTGCCGGATGGTACCGTCCAAGAGGGACGAGGGACGCGAACAGCTGCCATGACGTCACGCCACAGGTGCGCGGCTGTGAATTTCTGCGCTGGTGCGCAGGTTGCGAGTTGCCGCGCTGGTGCTGTGCAATAAAAAAAAACAAAAAAAAAACCAGCCTCGCTTTCGGGTGAACAGGATCCTGGGCAAGGGGTGGAAGACCCCCTTGGACCTGGGCACAGGATGAAACTAGTTAGGGGGAAGGGTTAGCTTAGCTAGACCGACTTCATGGGGCAGGGGTAAGTCCTCATGGAGTCCGTGGAATGGATTAGGTAGAAAGATTGTTAGTCAGATTTAGGATGGGAGATGGAAATTGTTTTTTTGGGGGGGATATTTTGAGGACAGAGACAGACTTTGGATGTGTAGAGGGGATGTAGCTTAGCTACGTAGTGTTAAAAGGAACGTGCTGTAGTGTAAGGGACGACGTGGGAGCACGAGTTAGTAAGGGGATGTAGTTAGAAGGATGCAGAGTTCAGCGGTGTGTGTGCTGAAGAGTTGTGAGGTGAGTACATGATGAGTGAGTGAGGCCAGCAGGTCTGTGTGAGTGGAGCGAATGTGGAATGCATGGTGCGATGAGTGATTGGGGGGAAGAGTGACTCCCGCCCAAGGGACCCCGGGGTCAGTGTAGAGTGAGTTAGCTGGGTTAGTTAAATTTACCAAATGGAGGTCGTTTTGCTGTTGGTGGGAGTGTAGGCTCGAAACCCATTTGGAGGGGTGCAGGAGCCCTGGTGACGGGCTGGGAGCGTGGCTACGAAAGGTGAGTATCGCTGAGTGGGTACCTCGGGCACCAGGCTAGTCGGCTGTAGTAGGCCAAGGACCCATGGGGGGGCCAGGATAGCGTAGTGGGCACGGGTGCGCCCGCATGGTGCGGGGGCCCGGGGCGCCATAAGCCGCGTGGGCAGTGTTGTGGGCACGGGTGACCCTCGGAAAGGGGCCCGGGAAGCCAGCCTGCCACGTGAGCGTTTCAGGGGAATCGCCAGGGAGGGCACTCCCCGGTGTTTAGGGAGCTGGTAGGCTCGGAGGCAGTGTAGTGCCCGGGGGTGCCATCGTAGGGGAATCGGCAGAGGGTAGTGCCTGCCAAGGGGAGCCACGCGTCCCAGCCATGAGACCGTGTGAGGGCACGGAAAGAAAATTGGGGGGCGAGGCCTGAAATTGTAAGGACACCAACACAGGCGACGGGAATCTGGGTTGTTAGAACCAATAGTTTAAGCGCGAGGCGCTTGTTGAAAGCCCCGGGGTAGTTTAAAGGTAAATGGTTAGGGTAGATTAGGAAGTGTACCCCTCCGCACCATCCATCCCTTCGCTCTCGTTGTGGGCCGCTGGACGCACTTTGGGTTAGATCGCTGAAGTCTGGGGAGGCCATCCTGAGGCTTGAGTTGGGCCTCGACACAGTACGCTAGCTCTCCCTTGTTCCCCTCCGGGAAGGGAACGTAGGGGTTGGGAGTAGGCTAGGTGACGATAGGTTTGCCGAACAAGGACGATAAAGGGGGTTAGGGGACGAATTATAGTGGGGAAGTAAACATAAAAACAACAAAAAAATAAGTTGGGGCTAACTTAGGTTTTACAAATTAAGGGGGTGGGTATGGACAGTGACAGGCAAAGGCGATAGGTTGGGAGGGAGACCGTAGGGTAGGTCCGAGCCCGCCTTCCGAGTGGCCAACACCACCGCACTCCCTCCACCAACCTCCACTGAACGGCAAAGGCTGGCCAGCTTCATCTGCTGGCTGTGTTGCTGCAAGGCCTGTGTCGGCCCACTTCATCTGCCGGCTGGCTGTTTTACTTCAAGGCCTGTGCCGGCCGGGTCGTCTGCTGGTGTTTTGCTTCAAGGCCTGTGCCGGTCGATCATCTGCCGGCTGTTTGCTACAGCGGCCTTGTCATGCCATGCCTTGCCTGCTGCCTTTGCCATGCCATGCCCAATGCCCCTGTTCACCAGCCCCCGTTCAATTTTGCTTTGCCCCCCCCCTGTTCATTGCCATGTGCGCCAGGATCATCAAGCAACAGTTTGCAAGCTGCGAGAACTGCCCTGTTGGCAGCTACAACACGGACCTGCAGTGGCGGCCCGTGCACCGTGTTTGTGTTCATCCATCCATCCATTGTGCTCATTGCGTGTGCCACTTGAGCTGGCACAGAGACTGCGTTTCGTGTGCAGCCCATGCACCGTTGTGGTTCACTGCGTTCAGTTCAAAAGGGAAGGCCTTGGACTGCGTGTGAGCAGCCAGCCACGTTCCCTGTCACCTGCATTGCTTGAGCCAGAGACTGCATGCGAGCAGCCTGGCTCCCTGCGAACTGCTTTTCTCTTTGCAGAGTCCATTGATCCTGGGCCATGGTTTAGTGTAAAATTTGTAAGTTAAGATGTATTTTACTGTAAATATGAGTGCGCCCCCGGCATGTCTGTCTCGCGCCGGTATTTTATTTAAGTCGTCCGTATGAGTGGGTTTGTTTAGTTAGTTACTCAGCCCTCAGGTTATTTATTTTGGGAACACGAATACCATGAATGTCACACTCAGGGATCCGTAGGTAAAACGTACTAGGGGAGAACTACACATGATGGCACACGAGAATTTGACGACTCGGGACGAGTCTGTAAAAAGGGGAGGGGGTAGTGTTACGGTTGTGGAAATTTGCAAACCACCATTCAGGTCCCATAGATGAGATATCTCTAAGTACATGTATAGTTAGCCCCAAAGCCGTTGTTTAGAGGGAATAAATGTGATTCATTCGGGCTGTGACACTTTGAGATAGCCGTTTTTCAGTTCTATCTTTATTTTGAACCAACCGCCATCACAGAACAACCACCAACCACAACGCCGCTTCACAACAACAACAACGCCAACAGCCACGACCTGTACCTTCACAACTCGCTCCCACATCATCGCATCATGCCATTCCAAACGCACCATGACCATCAAACCACCACCATAAACCCTCCACCACCCTCACCTCCCTCCTTCTACCGCTATTCCCGCACCACCTGTGAGCACCGAGCGTCGGGCTGTCCTGGGCTCGTACAAGATACGCGCCGAGCCCTGAGTGCAAAATGCGGCCTTTCCGAGGAGAATTCGGATCAGGAATGCTACACGCCCACTTCTGATCCGTCCAATCAGCAAGCGCGGGGCGGCTTGGCCCCGCCTCCAGGCGCGTCTGTGTGGAATCGAGATATGCAAATTCTAGGATCAGGGGAGATTCACGCCCCCTGATCATTCACGCCCCCTGATTGGGGGGAAGAGTGACTCCCGCCCAAGGGACCCCGGGGTCAGTGTAGAGTGAGTTAGCTGGGTTAGTTAAATTTACCAAATGGAGGTCGTTTTGCTGTTGGTGGGAGTGTAGGCTCGAAACCCATTTGGATGGGTGCAGGAGCCCTGGTGACGGGCTGGGAGCGTGGCTACGAAAGGTGAGTATCGCTGAGTGGGTACCTCGGGCACCAGGCTAGTCGGCTGTAGTAGGCCAAGGACCCATGGGGGGGGGCCAGGATAGCGTAGTGGGCACGGGTGCGCCCGCATGGTGCGGGGGCCCGGGGCGCCATAAGCCGCGTGGGCAGTGTTGTGGGCACGGGTGACCCTCGGAAAGGGGCCCGGGAAGCCAGCCTGCCACGTGAGCGTTTCAGGGGAATCGCCAGGGAGGGCACTCCCCGGTGTTTAGGGAGCTGGTAGGCTCGGAGGCAGTGTAGTGCCCGGGGGTGCCATCGTAGGGGAATCGGCAGAGGGTAGTGCCTGCCAAGGGGAGCCACGCGTCCCAGCCATGAGACCGTGTGAGGGCACGGAAAGAAAATTGGGGGGCGAGGCCTGAAATTGTAAGGACACCAACACAGGCGACGGGAATCTGGGTTGTTAGAACCAATAGTTTAAGCGCGAGGCGCTTGTTGAAAGCCCCGGGGTAGTTTAAAGGTAAATGGTTAGGGTAGATTAGGAAGTGTACCCCTCCGCACCATCCATCCCTTCGCTCTCGTTGTGGGCCGCTGGACGCACTTTGGGTTAGATCGCTGAAGTCTGGGGAGGCCATCCTGAGGCTTGAGTTGGGCCTCGACACAGTACGCTAGCTCTCCCTTGTTCCCCTCCGGGAAGGGAACGTAGGGGTTGGGAGTAGGCTAGGTGACGATAGGTTTGCCGAACAAGGACGATAAAGGGGGTTAGGGGACGAATTATAGTGGGGTAGTAAACATAAAAACAACAAAAAAATAAGTTGGGGCTAACTTAGGTTTTACAAATTAAGGGGGTGGGTATGGACAGTGACAGGCAAAGGCGATAGGTTGGGAGGGAGACCGTAGGGTAGGTCCGAGCCCGCCTTCCGAGTGGCCAGCACCACCGCACTCCCTCCACCAACCTCCACTGAACGGCAAAGGCTGGCCAGCTTCATCTGCTGGCTGTGTTGCTGCAAGGCCTGTGTCGGCCCACTTCATCTGCCGGCTGGCTGTTTTACTTCAAGGCCTTTGCCGGCCGGGTCGTCTGCTGGTGTTTTGCTTCAAGGCCTGTGCCGGTCGATCATCTGCCGGCTGTTTGCTACAGCGGCCTTGTCATGCCATGCCTTGCCTGCTGCCTTTGCCATGCCATGCCCAATGCCCCTGTTCACCAGCCCCCGTTCAATTTTGCTTTGCCCCCCCCCCCTGTTCATTGCCATGTGCGCCAGGATCATCAAGCAACAGTTTGCAAGCTGCGAAAACTGCCCTGTTGGCAGCTACAACACGGGCCTGCAGTGGCGGCCCATGCACCGTGTTTGCGTCCATCCATTCATCCATTCATCCATCCATCCATTGTGCTCATTGCGTGTGCCACTTGAGCTGGCACAGAGACTGCGTTTGTGCAGCCCATGCACCGTTGTGGTTCACTGCGTTCAGTTCAAAAGGGAAGGCCTTGGACTGCGTGTGAGCAGCCAGCCACGTTCCCTGTCACCTGCATTGCTTGAGCCAGAGACTGCATGCGAGCAGCCTGGCTCCCTGCGAACTGCTTTTCTCTTTGCAGAGTCCATTGATCCTGGGCCATGGTTTAGTGTAAAATTTGTAAGTTAAGATGTATTTTACTGTAAATATGAGTGCGCCCCCGGCATGTCTGTCTAGCGCCGGTATTTTATTTAAGTCGTCCGTATGAGTGGGTTTGTTTAGTTAGTTACTCAGCCCTCAGGTTATTTATTTTGGGAACATGAATACCATGAATGTCGCACTCAGGGATCCGTAGGTAAAACGTACTAGGGGAGAACTACACATGATGGCACACGAGAATTTGACGACTCGGGACGAGTCTGTAAAAAGGGGAGGGGGTAGTGTTACGGTTGTGGAAATTTGCAAACCACCATTCAGGTCCCATAGATGAGATATCTCTAAGTACATGTATAGTTAGCCCCAAAGCCGTTGTTTAGAGGGAATAAATGTGATTCATTCGGGCTGTGACGCTTTGAGATAGCCGTTTTTCAGTTCTATCTTTATTTTGAACCAACCGCCATCACAGCACAACCACCAACCACAACGCCGCTTCACAACAACAACAACGCCAACAGCCACGACCTGTACCTTCACAACTCGCTCCCACATCATCGCATCATGCCATTCCAAACGCACCATGACCATCAAACCACCACCATAAACCCTCCACCACCCTCACCTCCCTCCTTCAACCGCTATTCCCGCACCACCTGTGAGCACCGAGCGTCGGGCTGTCCTGGGCTCGTACAAGATACGCGCCGAACCGTGAGTGCAAAATGCGGCCTTTCCGAGGAGAATTCGGATCAGGAATGCTACACGCCCACTTCTGATCCGTCCAATCAGCAAGCGCGGGGCGGCTTGGCCCCGCCTCCAGGCGCGTCTGTGTGGAATCGAGATATGCAAATTCTAGGATCAGGGGAGATTCACGCCCCTTTTCCTCCGTCCAATGGGCGAGCGTGGCTCCGCCCCCGAGCTCATCCTGATCCGGAAATTTGCATATGGGTTCTCCTGCCGGCCTATAAAACGCCGAGCAGAAAAGCAGAGTTGAGTGGCAGAAAAGCGAAGAGAGTTTTGGGGCAGAGAGAAAGAAGAGTTGTTGTGCAAGAGTTGTTGTTGCGAGGCAGTCAAGTCGGGTTGGAGCGCGGAGTGCAGTCGGGAGGCGAGGGCGTCCAGGTGGTTTTCTGCAGTCGGCTGAGGAGAATTGGGGGAAGAGTCCGAGGAGCTCGGGTCCGAGGCAAGGAAGATGGCGGTCGGCGACGAGGTCGCGGTGGAATCGCTCGTCACGGGACCCAAGCAAGCCAGTTATACTCTTTCCCCAGAGCATCAACAATTCCCCCTTTCTCCCGCGCTGAGATAGTGCGAAAAGGGGGCCACGTTCCCACCCCACTCCAAGTGGTGCCAACGAAACCCGCGAAGGAGCACGAAGTCGGGGCACCGCCGCGCCGCCACATTTGCGGCTCATCACGAAGACGCGGGTAGGACCCACCCGGTCTCGCGGACCTGACCGCTCCTTCAGGTCCCGCGCAAATATTGTCCCACAGGCCCCGTCTGCCCCCTTCTCTTTGAGGGTGGCCTTTTCTTTTGCTTTTGAGTAAATGTGTTGTTGGCGCTGTCTGTAAAGTAAAACTGTGTAAGTGTTGCCGTGTGTACGCGTAGTCGGTTGTAGATCTGCATTGTTGTTTTTGTTTTAGTTGCTTTATATGTGCATTCTGATGACTGTTTGACTATATGTGTGCTCTCCGTGTGCCGCAGAATAAATGTGCATCATGTTGAACTGTTTTCCCATTTCGCTTCGTCTTTTCTTTAATTGAATCTCCATCTTGCTTCACGTGACGGGTTCGTCGTGGGCTTAATACGCCCGATGATTAATCGGAACCGTCGAGGCCGACGATAACACCGCTCGGTTATCCCGATAGTACGGAACGGATCGCTTAAGCGGCCCGTGTCCGGAGTCGACCTGCGGCGAGGTGCGATCGCCCGGTCTACCATCCGCGTGGGTACTTAGGTAGGTCGAGTTTGGCGAACAACCCTATCCCACGCGGGTGGCCGATTGGCACGATCGTGGTGAGGCCGAAAGGCCCACCCGTGACTAGCTCCCGGCGTTAGTCTGAGAGGGTCACGACAGAATTGTCCGTCTGGTGGGCGACGTGCCGCGATTCGAGTCACGTGGCCGTTCACACGCCGGCGGGCGCGAATTCGCAACAATATATATATATATATATATATATATATATTTATATATATATATATGTATATATATGTATATATGTATAGATATATATATATATATATATATATATATATATATATGTATATAAAAAAATATATATATATATATATTTAGTGATGATCAATTAGTCATGTATACCGGGCGCATGACGTTTCAAAAGATAAAATCAACAGCCCATAATATACATCTACTGTGCTGTGTAGATTACTCAAATAATGCTGTGTGAACCATATCCTATAATTAGCCTGATTGTACATCATTTACTAATTACGTACGCCAACAAGGCGCATTTGGTATTTCTTCCCCCACCTTCATGCCTGATACATTCTCTTCCCTCTCCACAATCCTACACCTCTTACCCTTTTCTCCCTCTCCCTCCTTATCCTTAACTCGTCTGCCTTCCTTTTTATCCCGCACATTCCTTCCTGATTCCACAATTTTTTTTCTCAAATTATTAAGTTCTCAACGAAGTTTGTTCTTTTCCCCCTTCGATACACAATACGTTGATCAGGCTTGTCGAACATAACCAAACGATTCACGTATCACATGAAGGGGCATGCGGTGTTATTCTGAATTTTATATGATCAATGAACAGATTAGACGGTTCCGAATGAAACAGTTGAATGCCAATGTTACATCAAATAACAAATTAAATTAAACATTCCGCCTGATTTGGACATACCTGGCATCAGTTGTCCCGACATGTTTTTAATAACGTGAGAACCGAAAGTGCATTTCAATTTTAAAATGTATTTATTCTCAGAAAGCTGTTCCACAAAGAAATTGATGATGATGATAATGATCCCAGCTAACAATTCAACTCCATTTCCAATCCAGGCCAGCCAGAACGTCGTAAGCCACAAACGCAACATGTAAAAGAACATTGTCGTTTATAGGGAGTCACAGTTATCTCTAATAACGAACTATTCTATTAATTTTTAATTCAGGAAACACCTTTAAAACGAGTTTCATGCTACCTTTTAATCAATACATCTTCTTCTTCTTCTTCTTCTTCTTTCGGCTGCTCCCGTGAGGGGTCGCCACAGCGGATCATCCGTATGATCCGCATAGTGATTTGGCACATGTTTTACGCCGGATGCCCTTCCTGACGCAACCCTGGTCGCCTCTTACGACACAGGGATAAGGTTCACCTATTTTAACCGGGGTATACACCGGCCCAGTATACTGGTACTCATTTCACCGACCTCGGAAGGATGACAGGCTGAGTCAACCCCCTGGTGTATTAATTCAGTGGCCCAACGGGGCTTGAACTCAGGACCTCTTGGATCCCAAGCCGTTGCCCTAACCACTGCGCCAACACCAGGCTCAACCTTTTAATCAATACATATATATATATATATATATATATATATATATATATATATATATATATATATATATATATATATATATATATATATATATATATATATATATATATATATATATATATATATATATATATATATATATATATATATATATATATATATATATATATATATATATATATATATATATATATATATATATATTGTTGCAGATTCAGCGGTGGCAGGATTCGCATCCGACTCTTGACCCCAGTGTTAAGGATTCTGACGACTGATGTCAATCACTGCCGTCTCCGGGGTTATAACGCCGGCTGGCTTGGCACAATTCTCAGGTTACGTGCCTCAGATCACAATACCAAAATACACCTGTGCCTTGCCAGCTGGGGGAATAGCCCCGGTTACAGACTGGTTTTGTCAGAGACCGAGCGAATTCTGCCATTCTGTAACCATTTTGGTTTTATATACCAATCGAGCGAATTGTTTCTCAGCACAGCACGAACAAACCCAAAGCGGGAACTTCATACGAATCAGCCAGATTTATTGGGCACACATCGGGGAACACAACACAAGCAAGCATGCACGACAATGTTATAATTAATCTATAACCTCTTCTTAACTAGGGAGCTACGGATTACGGGTTTCGTAAGGGACCCTAGCGAGATAAACCTTAGACAACATGCAGACAAGACACGGACAGCATGCAGACAAGACACGGACAAGACACACAGTACTTGGTGATGCCTCATGGACGAGAGGAATATGTCAAAGGCACGAATGCGGCTCATGACAAGTCGATGTCGACGGATTCGAGCACCCAGCTCAAACACGCCGTGTGGCAAAATGGCGGCGTTATCCTCCTTTTGTCGCACCGCCCACGTACGCAGCCTCAGCGCGTTCAGCCCCCGTAAGGTCAACGGCCCAAGGCGAAAGATCTATGGTATGCTCCAGCTGGCTTTTCACAAGGTCCAGCATACAAGTCCAGGCATGGTCTGCTCACCAGGTCAGGCCAAATCAAGATGTTTGGCTCCGCAGGCGGATCAATGGGACCACAAGACGTGTCGGGCCGTGCCATGAATAAGGACAGAGGCTCCATGGTTAGACGCAGGTTGAACCTGTCGATGACCTCCTCATAAAGTCGCTCACTGACTCACACAGCAGCCAGGTCCTCTCGAAGCAGATTGCCGACTAACCCTCAGGTTCAGTTCCTCCTACTGCCGATCACCCGGCTCGACACTCGTCGTTTCTCTGTTGCCTTCCCGGCGCTCGCTCGCCTCCCAGCCGACGGCAGACAGACCTCATGCAGTCCCTTCCCTGCCTTTCTTTCGGCTCGCTCCTCACGAAAGCCGATTGCAAAAACCCTCATGCAGTTTCTCCGACTGCCGATCACCCGACTCAACACTCGACGTTTCTTTGTTGCCTTCCCGGCGCTCGCTCGCCGGGAAGCCGACTGCTCCTCCAGCAGATCGTGACTCGACACTCGTTTCTCTCCAGCAGAAGGCAGACTGACCTCATTCAGTCCCTTCCTTGCCTTTCTTTCGGCTCGCTCTTTACGAAAAACCGATCGCACCACCTCGGCACTCAGTTTCACCACCGCCTTCCCGGCGCTCGCTTGCCTCTCAGTTTCACCACCGCCTTTCTTTCGGCTCGCTCCTCACGACAGCCGATCGCAAACAGACACAGCCGTCCCCTGTACAGCCGATCGCGCCACCTCCGTTTCACCACCGCCTTCCCGGCGCTCCTGCAGTTCCATTTCTTCCTTCCCGGCGCTCCTGCAGTTTCACTACCGCCTTCCCGGCGCTCGCTCGCCTCGAAGCCGACTGCCCAACTCGGCGTTCTCAATTTTACCACCTTTTCTTTTGGGAGCGCGCCCCTTTTCGAAGCTGACAAACTCCTCCCCCTCCCAGAGCACTGGGCGGAGTCTCCTTTGGAGAGGGGAACGAAGAAGAAGAACCTCTCATTTCACCACCACTGTACGAAAAATTAACAGCCTCTTACACCTCCAGACACACATGTAACGTCCATTTACCAAACAACCTGGCTAAACATGCATTTAATGGGGGATCTGGGCTAATCCTATATTTAACTCGAGGGGGAGCACTCGGGAGAGTGCAAAACCTCTGCCGCCAATACTGCTGGGTCTCTCAAGTGAACCTTATATCTTATTCATTAAATATGATGTCAACAGTGCTGACAGAGTTATAGTTCTTTTCTCCAACATTTTTTTTTGGGGGGGGGGGGGTGGAAATAACTTAAAACATGTAAAAATGCAAAAAAAAAAAAAAAAAAAATCGAAATTTTGTTGAAAAAAATTTGCAAAATTTTTTTTCTCTAACAATTTTTTTTTGGGGGGGGGGTTGGAAATCACTTAAAACATGTAGAAATGCAAAAAAAAAATTCTCTAAATTTTTTTTGGGGGGGGGGAGGGGGGTTGGAAATCACTTTAAACATGTAAAAATGCAAAAAGAAAAAAAATTTTCTCAAACAATTTTTTTTGGGGGGGGGGTTGGAAATCACTTAAAATATGTAGAAATGCAAAAAAGAAAATTTATCTTACAATTTTTTGGGGGGTAACAATTTCTTTTGGGGGGTTGGAAATCACTTAAAACATGTAGAAATGCAAAAAATAATTCTCTATTTTTTTGGGGGGGGTAACAATTTTTTTTGGGGGGGGTTGGAAATCACTTAAAACATGCAGAAATGCAAAAAAAAATTCTCCAACAATTTTTTTTTGGGGGGGGGGTTGGAAATCACTTAAAACATGTAGAAATGCAAAAAAAATTTCTCTATTTTTTGTGGGGGGGAGGGGGTAAAAAAAAATTTGGGGGGGGGGTTGGAAATCACGAAAAACATGTAGAAATGCAAAAAAAAATTTTTTTTTTCTCTAAATTTTTTTGGGGGGTGGGGGGGGGACAAAGTACAAAATTTAATGGCATGATCCTTGGACCATACCTCACCCCCCACCAAGTTTCGTCGAAATCCGTCGAGGAGTTTTTCCGTAATACTGTTCACAAACAAACAAACAAACAAATAAACCAATGTCACCCGCAGGGTGACCCGTATCTTGCCAAAAGGTGACCACGTGTGACTTCTTTGAGGTCACACTGAGGTGAACAGAGCTGCTATCCACCAGGAGCGACTCCTTGAGGAATATCTGCCTACGAGAGATTCCGATGAGAATCGTTCTACAGAGTAACCATGAAAAATATGCTTTTACCTCATAACGTCACCAAATGACGTCATAATGTCTCAAGCTTGACATATCTAGAAAGCACTCATCGAGGTGTTCAATTTGAGGTACTACACGATATGGTTCCTAAAACTTGAAAATTTGATCTTAGGGTCAAATATGTTTGACCTCAGGCGTTAACCATGGTCAAGGCCAATCGCCACCAAAAATTAATCAGCTGAGCGCCAGACCATGAACTATATTTCCATGAAGTTTGAAGACGATCCGATCAAAATTACTCAAAAAATAAGGGTTTCGTCGACTCCCTTGATTTGCACCAAAGTGACCTTGACCTTCAAAATTTTGTGCACTGAAAGGGACCTCTATAGGCCTCTGATATGCGAAGTTACAAAAAAAATAAAAAAATCTGATATGCGGCTTGGGATCCAAAAGGTCCTGAGTTCAAGCCCCGTTGGACCACTGAATTAATACACCAGGGTGTTGACTCAGCCTGTCATCCTTCCGAGGTCGGTGAAATGAGTACCAGTGTACTGGGCCGGTGTATACCCTGTTTAAAATAGGTATACCATATCCCTGTGTCGTAAGAGGCGACCAGGGTTGCGTCAGGAAGGGCATCCGGCGTAAAACATGTGCCAAATCACTATGCGGATCATACGGATGATCCGCTGTGGCGACCCCAAACGGGAGCAGCTGAAAGAAGAAGAAGACTATATCTATAATATATAAATACATATATATATATATATATATATATATATATATATATATATATATATATATATATATACACACATATTATATATATATATATATATATGTATATATATATATATATATATGTATATATATATATGTATATATATATATATATATATATATATATATATATATATATACATATATATAATATATATACATATTATATATATATATATTATATATATTATATATGTATGTATATATCGATCTATAATTCCAGCAATCTGTGTGTGTGTGTGTGTGTGTGTGTGTGTGTGTGTGTGTGTGTGTGTGTGTGTGTGTGTGTGTGTGTGTGTGTGTGTGTGTGTGTGTCTGTATGTGTGTCTGTATGTCTGTATGCGACCGCAGTTTCTCGACGACCGCCGGTCCGATTGGATTGAAACTTGCCAGGAATATTGCCGGGGCCCTGCGGATGTGCCTTTTCGAGGTTTTAAATCAATCAGACGAGCGGTTTCCAAGTTACGGCCATTTATCTGTCGACCAATGACAAGACACGGTGCTATGACATCACGAATGCCGTCAAATTAATGTTTATTTATTCATTTTGCCTGATTGACGGTCCAATCTGATTTAAACTTGCCAGGAATATTGCTGGGGACCCGCGTATGTGCCTTTTTAAGGTTTGATATAAATCGGATGAGCGGTTCCTAAGTTACGCCATTTATCTGTCAACCAATGACAAGACATGGTGCTATGACATCACGAATGACGTCACAATTAATGTTGATTTATTTATTTATTTATTTTGCACGATTGACGGTCCGATCTGATTGAAACTTGCCAGGAATATTGCTGGGGACCCGCGGATGTACCTTTTCAAGGTTTGATATTAATCGGACGAGCGGTTTCCAAGTTACGGCCATTTATCTGTCGACCAATGACAAGACACGGTGCTATGACATCACGAATGCCGTCACAATTAATGTTTATTTATTCATTTTGCCTGATTGACGGTCCAATCTGATTTAAACTTGCCAGGAATATTGCTGGGGACCCGCGTATGTGCCTTTTCAAGGTTTGATATAAATCGGATGAGCGGTTCCTAAGTTACGGCCATTTATCTGTCAACCAATGACAAGACATGGTGCTATGACATCACGAATGACGTCACAATTAATGTTGATTTATTTATTTATTTATTTTGCACGATTGACGGTCCGATCTGATTGAAACTTGCCAGGAATATTGCTGGGGACCCGCGGATGTACCTTTTCAAGGTTTGATATTAATCGGACGAGCGGTTTCCAAGTTACGGCCATTTATCTGTCAACCAATGACAGGACACGGTGCTATGACATCACGAATGACGTCACAATTAATGGTTTTTTTTTCTTTTGCACGATTGACGTCACAATTCTTCTTCTTCTTCGTTTGGTATGACGTCATAATCGACACTGGGGACCTTAGTATGTGCCTTTTCAAGGTTTGATATTAATAGGACAAGCGGTTCCCAAGCTACGGCCATTTATCTGTCAACCAATGACAAGACACGGTGCTTTGACGTCACGAATGACGTCACAATCGACGCTGGGGACCTTAGTATCTGCCTTTTCAAGGTTTGATATTAATCGGACAAGCGGTTCCCAAGTTACGGCCATTTATCTGGCAACCAATGACAAGACACGGTGCTATGACATCACGAATGACGTCACAATTAATGGGTTTTTTTTTTGCACAATTGACGTCACAATTCTTCTTCTTCTTCGTTTGCTATGACATCACATTTGATGCTGGGGACAATTGACGCTGGGAAAAATGTGCCTTTTCAAGGTTTGATATCGTTCTTCATTCGTTTCAGCTGTTTCCCAAGGTTTGAAAGCTGTGTTTTCCCAAGCTTTGAATTAATTGTTCAAATTATTAATTAATCCCAAGGTTTGGGGGGGGGGGCGAGAGAGAAGGGACGAGAGAGAGGGGGCGTCACAATTCGAGAGAGGGGGCGAGAGTGGGGGCGAGAGTGGGGGCGAGAGAGGAGGGAGGAGAGAGGAGGGGTGAGACTAAGGGGGAGAGGGGATGAGAGAGGGGGGGGCGTCACAATTCTTCTTCTTTGTTTGATATGACGTCACAATTGATGCTGGGGACCTGAGTATGTTTCCCAGGTGTTTCCCAAGTAATGGGCATTTATGATACGGTTGGTCTGATCTAATTGAAATAATGCCCCAATCCAGTCGTCGTTTACGAGAGTGAAGGAACGAAGCTGCACCTACAGGCACGCACCTACGGGCCCGCACTAGTATGTATAAACTGTATAAATATGAATATGTATATATATATATATATATATATATATATATATATATATATATATATATATATATATATATGTATATATATATATATATATGTATATATATATATGTATATATATATATATATATGTATATATATATATATATATATATGTATATATATATATATATATATATATATATATATATATATATATATATATATATATATATATATATATATATATATATATATATATATATATATATATATATATATATATATATATATATATATATATATATATATATATATATATATATATATATATATATATATATATATATATATATATATATATATATATATATATATATATATATATATATATATATATATATATATATATATATATATATATATATATATGTATATATATATATATATATATATATATATATGTATATATATATATATATGTATATATATATATATATATATATGTATATATATATATATATATATATATATATGTATATTTATATATATATATTTATATATATATATATATATATATATATATATATATATATATATATATATATATATATATATATATATATATATATATATATATATATATATATATATATATATATATATATATATATATATATATATATATATATATATACATATATATTCATATATATATATATATATTCATCTATATATATATATATTCATATTTATATATATATATATATATATATATATATATACCGTATTTTCACGACTATAAGGCGCATATAAACGTCTTAGATTTTTGTCAAAATGTGCGACGCGCCCTATAGTGCAGTGCGCCCTTTGTGTGTATAAAAGAACAGGTATGTGCGGTATGCAGAACATTGCTGTTTTAACAACCCCGAAAATGGCAAAGAGACACGCTTATGAAGCTCAGTTTAAACTGAAGGCGATCAGCTATGCGGAGGAACATGGGAATCGAGCCGCGGCGAGGAATTTCCAGATCAACGAGTCGATGGTTCGAAAGTGGAGGAAGCTGGAAAACGAGCTGCGACAGGTGAAGAAGACGCAGCTGAGTTTCCGTGGAAACAAGGCGAGGTGGCCAGAGTTGGAGGAAAGACTTGAGCAGTGGATCGTTGAGCAAAGAGCAAGTGGGAGGAGCGTTTCGACGGTCACGATCCGACTGAAGGCAGTATCGATAGCGGAGGAAATGAAAATCGAACATTTCCACGGAGGTCCGTCTTGGTGCTTTCGCTTCATGAAACGGTGCCATTTTTCCATCCGGACCAGGACTACGATAGCGCAGCAACGTCCGGCGGATTATCAAGAAATGATGGAAAACTTCCGCTCCTACTGCAGCAAGCACATCTGCGACAAACGGATCCAGCCGAGCCATCGGCG
>NC_140972.1:25305544-25318044 GCF_056783735.1 Eptatretus burgeri
TTCAATTCCTCTTGAGAAGAAATAACAATATTCATCAAAGCCTTTTCATAATCCTTTTCTTCCACCCACTCTAATTTACCATAAGGCAGAGATTGAGACATTGCCCATCCATACAAATTATTAGCATCAAAATACATCAAATAATTACTATCTTTTTCACTATCATAATTTGGAAGATATTTATTATTTGCTTTAGCATATCTTTTTGAACATACTTGTGATATTCCACCTCTCTTGGACTTCTCAATCATCAAAAGCATATCAACATCACTGATTAAATCTATATCTTGTTTTGTCATTTTCAACATTGCACTCCAAGCTAAACCAGGAGCTGTGAAATAGTGGGCAGGATCTAATCCATAACAATTTTTATTATGACAGAGTGATCTAAAAGCTTAAAATACATCAGCTAACAATAAAACATCTGTTTTTAGATATAAATCGTGATATTCTCCAAGGTTCTTTATCTTAAATAATTTCCATATTTCTTGTGCGTGTTTATATTCCTTATCACTTATCTCTTCTTCATAAAGGTTATTATAGAAACTTTCTTTTGATGGAAGTTGTGTTTCTTTAAATCTCATAAATGAATCCATATAATCATAAGGATAAATTCCCTTACTTGTAAGAATTTTCTCTTTACTTTGAATTTCATTCCTTGTTTGAATTTCCTCTCTCGTAAGAATTCCTTCTTTAATCAGAATTTCATCTTTAATCAGAATTTCCTCTTTAGTTAGAATTTCATTCATTGTTCGAATTTTCTTTATGATTAGAATTTCATCTTCAGTTAGAATTTCTTCATTAATTACAGTTTCCTCTTTACTTTGAATTCTCTCTTTAATCTGAATTTCCTCTTTAGTGAGAATTTCCTCTTTTGGAAAGAATGAATTAAGATTTGGAAAAGAGTCCGTGGAGCTTAGATTTGATGCGAGGTAGGCTAGTGGTGTTCCCATAAACTTGTAAGAATCAAGAAACCGAATACGAGTTATAGGTTTTGTGAATATCATTTTTGTAAATGAAATATACTTTTGACTTGTGTTTGTTATGGCAGAAATATTCCCTGGTGTTTTTGAAAGTTCATTTATAAATAGATGTGTATCATAGTTGGCGCTGTTGTGAAGAAAGACTGGAATAAAAGAAGGTAATTTATAATTAAGATTACAACAGGAATGAGCGGGACCTCTATATTTACCAGTAAGATGACAATGATCCCTAACTTTTGACTCCTTAATTTCCCCTCACAAATATGACAGATATTGTTCTTTCTAAATTCTAATTTTTCTTCTTTGGTTAATTTCATCGGTTCATTTGTTTCTTTCATTAATTTAGTGAGTCTTATACAATCCTTTTCTAATCGTTTTACAAACTCTTGTGAAGCTTTTTTCCACGATAATCTTCAAGTTTGTTATACTTTTCTCCAACAGATGATTTGATATAATAACAGAAACCACAAGGAATATGTTTTTGATATTTATTTGTATATGATTCTTTTGGATTAGGAGAAGCAGTATTAATCTTTTTAAGGATACACTCAAAATCAGCGTATATCACAAATGGGTGCATGATAGATTTATTATAATCTTCAAAAGAAATCTTTTCACCAGGTTTAGGCATTGTAATTACAGCTGATTTATGATTACTACAATATTTTGAATGTTGTTCTAATCGTTCTTTTGTATGAAATGAATTAAGACATCGCTTACAAGGATATATTTTGTTTGCTGTTCTGAATACCTGAGAAGAGATTAATCTTGATAAATTATTGATGTATGTGTAATGTGAATTCTTTCCAACACTAAAATATAAAAGATCAATGTGTGTTTCTTCATTTTTATAGTTGTTTGAAATTTTTAATATTTGAACTTTGTTTGTATCCGTTAATCCATATACATTAATAGAAAGATTATTCTTTTTCTCAAATTTAGGAATATCTGTTAGTGGCATTGGGAATTTAAAATCTTTAATGTCCAAGGTATTCTCATATTTCATATATTGTTTTACTCTTTCTGAATTACATTTTGGTGGATGTAAGTGAGCAAGAACAGACCAGAGAAAACATTTATTATCATTGTTCTTAATATTAACAACTGCCTTCTTTAGTTTTATTTCTTTTGGTAATTCAATATAAGAAGAAGCTTTAAGAGGGTTTGATTTTAGAATGTGTATATCTAAAAAGATGATTTTTTTAATATTGAATCCACTTCCTACCACTGTATTATCAACATCCTCCTCTTGTCTTGATAGTTCTTCATAAACCCCACTATTCAAAAAATCTTGAAATGATGTTATAAAATGAAGATCTGTTCTCATATAAGGAGTTTGTTCTTCATCTTGTCTTTTCATATTCATTTTCACTCCCATATAAAACTTTAAAGTTTTCATTTCTTTTAATGTCTTTTTAATAAATTTTTCAACATCGGGTTTCACTATTTCAATTGATTCAGCTATTGATGATGGACCGGGTTCTCCAAATTGAAAAATCCTTATTTTTATATGCCCTTTAAATGCCCCATCAGTGTTTTCAATATAATAGTCTCCCTTTACTTTAAACTCATTTTTCTTGTGTTTTTGTGATTGAAGATGTTTATTATAACTACTCTTCAAAACATCCTTTGAACAGATATCACAATGTTTTCTTTCCAACTCAAGAGGAGATATTTTATGAAACAGATTAAATGTGTGTTTGTTGGTTCGGAGGTGTTTTCTATAATGTTTATATTCGTGATTACAAACATCGCAGTACGTTGTATTCACCATATTTATAGAATAAAACTTTGCTTAAACTAAAATTTTCTTGATGAAAATTTCGTTTGTTTTACAAGGTGAATCTGTGCTTAAAACCATTTTATCCTCCAACTTTTTCACTTAATAAATACAATGTTTCAAGACACAAAAGACAAGTTTCAATCAATCTCTTCATCTGTTAAAGATACTGAGAAATATGTCAAGGATGTAAAATTGAACAAAGATAAATATAACAACTATTGGATAAAAACTATTATGGTAAATAATATGAGTTCTTCAATTTCCTTCAGTGGAAGGGCCTTTAGTATACCTGGTAGAACATCAATTAAAGTATCTCTAACAAAAGTTTCTCCTCTCCTTCTAGTAATATATTCAAAACTAGAAAAAGCAATGAAACAAGAAAAAGTATCAAAGAACAAAAACCTTATGGATGAAGCTTTAGAAAGAAAAGATAAGACCATCTGTAATATGCAAGGAGAAATTTGTATTTTTTTCAACAACCCTAAAGATGTAAATCCTGATGAAATAAAGGATGTTAATATATCAGGTGAAATGACATTTCGTTCAATAGTAGTTAATGATAATTTTAAAATTACCTTTAATATAAAAAATGTTGTCGTTGAATCTGATAATGAAAAAAAGTATATCGATATCGATGGTAATATACAACTGAAAGTATAGATGAATTTCAGTTGAAGTAAAGTTTTACTTTATAAATATGCTAGACTTTCCTGATTCTCCATATGACAAATTTGAGAATTGTCCTGCGTGTGAAAGACGGGGATTAAACACAGAGTCAAAAGCCTATAAACAATGTATATTCTGTGATTATCTTCTAATTAATGATAATAAAAAATATAAAAAGGAAAATAATTCTTTTAGATTTACACCAAAAATGAATTACTTTACAAGATTGATTAGAGAAATGAATGTAAAGTATGAGGATGATAACACACCTTTCCTTACAAGGGAAGAAACTGAACGTATAAGAGAAATGTTCAAAGGATTGTTGTTGTATATTATTCATGGATGTAATTTTCAGGGAAATATCAACACAAGATATTGTATAAATAAAATAATGGATTATCTTGAAATTAAACCTGAACTTAGGATAAAATATAGAGTTTCTAAAAAAGCCAATAATAAATTAAATAACCTGTTTTTCAAATATATAAATGAATGATTTTTTACCTATTTGGGAAAATAAGATAAAATTTAACAACCATAAAAATCTCCCAAATTCATTAAGATGTCTCATAGTTGGTTCAAGTGGATGTGGAAAAACCTGCTTACTTTTAAAAATGCTCCTCACTCCCAACTTTTTAGATTATGACAATTTAATAATTTTCACAAAGTCGAGTTTTCAACCAGAGTATCAACTACTCTCACAAGGTTTTAATGCTGGTCTTCAAAAAGAAGATATAATCGGTTTATTTAAACGTCAAAAAAACCTAAATGATTATAACATTGAAGATATAATTCAACTATTTTGTGATACACAGAGATGTAAAAAGAAATCAAATCCTATAACTTGTATTCTTAGTGATAATACGGATGATATACCGTCTCCCCAAGATTTGGATAAATCAAAAAAGAACCTCGTTATCTTTGATGATTGTGTTTATGAGAGAAACCAAACGGTAATGGACAGCTACTACACAAGAGGGAGACATTCTTCTTGTAATTGTATTTATCTTAGTCAATCGTACTTTCAACTTCCTCGTCGTTCCATCAGAAACAATGCTAATACTTTTATTTTATTCAAGTTAAATTCAATAGATATCAATAATTTTTGGAGAGATAATTGTTCTACATTATGTAGTAAAAAGAAATTTGAGGATTATATGAAGCACACGACTGAAAAATATAAATATATTGTTGTGAAACAAGATGAGATATTAAGGGATATATTTTTTGTTTTATAAACAATTACATATATAAATGACAACTATTATTATAAATCTTGTGGGTAAATCTGCTTCTGGAAAAACTTTCATAAATCAAGGTTCTTGTGTAGTACAAATGAGAATATTGTAAATTTACTTAAAAAACACCCCGTGATACGCATTGTATCAACAACAACTAGAGCAATAAGACCTGGAGAAGTAAAAGGTGAAGATTATCACTATATTTCAGTGGAGGAACATATGCGATTGAGGAATGAAGGTCAAATGTTTGAGGAGGTTTCTCTTGGTACAACAAAATATTCACATTGTAAGAGTGAGTTAAGGAAACTAAAATCTGGTGGTGTTGGGATATTAGAAACTAATCCAGAAGGAACGAGACAAATTATTAAACATCTGAGTGGAGTGAAGATTTTATCATTCGGTTTTGATGTTGATGAAGAAACTCAACGCAAACGTATGAAAAGCAGAGATGCAAGTATTAGTGAAGAAGAAATTACAACTCGCATTAATGTTAATAAAGAATTTGATGAAATATTTCAAGAAAAGGATTTATTTGAACACATCTACTTGAATGATGAAGAAAAGGAAAATTTCCCTGTTGATCTTTACAATTCATTAAATGATATTTTACAATAAATAAATGGATGTAAAAGAAAGAGCAAGAAGATTTAAGGAACATCAAGAGTTGGCTTCAAAAGTTGTAAAACAACAGGAAGACATAAAGAAGAAACGCAGACAGAAACTAACGGGCGAAGAAGCATTTGAAAGAAAACAAGAGAAATTTTTTAAACCACTTTTAAAAACTTCCCAAGAAAAAATGAAAGATGTTTCCACAGTTCCCACAGTAGAATATACTCCCAGAAAGCTCCAAATGTTAAAAGATTTCAGTCAAATGACGGAGGAAGAATTAGAGCATATTGGAGAATTAGAACATGATGAAGGTTTATTTCAACAACTGGAAGAGATTAATCAACCACCTGATTATATTGTGAATGCTGTTCAAAACAATGAATATTCAGCGGATTCAAAAACCAAAGCAGGACTCATTCCAACAGAACAACCAGCAATATTTCATCTTGTTCAAGAAAAGGTATTGATATTTAATGATGAATTAAGGTTCTTAAGTTCTGCTCAACCCCCTGTTAAACTAACTCCGAGATTAATGTTTCTTCTCACAAAAGATGGAAGACAAGGTTCAACTGTGAAGGATGAATCAAAGTATATTGATAAACCATTGGATATGGAAAATAATGATGATAGAGTATATATTGATTTGCTGAACACTCTAAATTATAAGGTTATTCTTTCTGGTAAAAGTAGGAAGAATGAGAAGGAGAAACACATTATTCAGGCTTTAAGTATCCTTGGTTCAGGTGTTAGTTTTCTTCCAAATGACCCATCGCAATTAGTTAATAGACTGTTATTGTTGTTAGGCAGTCAGAAGGCTGGAAATAACAATTGTTTTAATGAAGCATCAGCCATTTTAGACCAGTTGATGAACATGAAAATAATTAATAAATATCAATATAAAGACATTTTATCTCATATTAAATAAGATGAGAAGCACAATCCTTAGTTTCAATTTCACAACAAGCGACCACACATCTTCATTCCCATACCCACTACAACTTGACACAACAAAAGAATATGAGGCATCTTTATTGTCCATGGAAACTTATAATACCTTATTTAATATAACTGATAAAAATGACAAGTTTAGTTATAATCCCGGAAGTGGATACAAAACGATAACAGTCTCACCCGGAGCATATGAGATTTCTCAAATATCTTCCGAAATTGCTCGTCTTATGAAAGAACAGGGTGATGAACCAAAAAATATTGTTATAAACATTCAAAAACATACTTCAAAATCAACGATTAAAGTTAAAAATAGCTACAAGGTTGATTTCACAATTGATAATTCATTTAGAGAGTTATTGGGTTTCTCCTCAAAAAAGATTGAAACTAATGGGACGTTTTACAGTGATAATGTCATTCAAATATCCTCAGGAATAAATTCGGTGTTAATTCACTGTGATTTGATTGATGGTGCTTATAATGATGGAAAAAAGACAAATACAATATTTTCATTCAGTGCATACTCAACCCCAATTGGTTATAAATTCAATATGGAACCCAAAAATTTGGTTTATCTACCTGTGTCAGGAAAAACCATACACAGAGTAAATTTTAGGATAACCGACCAAGATAATCGTGTGATTTCTTTTAATGGAGAAGTTATATCCATCAGAATTCACCTACGTGAAGTTTTCCAATAAATAAATACGATGGTTATTGTGAGGCAACACGAGTTGGGAAAATATAAAATAATTACAGGGGATGGGATGTTCCTTTCCCCATACTACAAGGGTGAAGGTATGTATCTTGGTAGAGGATACTATAAACCTAAGAGACAAAGGGGTGTTGGACATCAATTTAGAGGAGATGGGATAATTGATACTCTCATGGGTATTGGTTCAACTATTCTTAAACATAAAGATCTAATTGGTTCAACTGCTTCTGCTGTGGGAAATGTAGCAGGTGCTGTAAAGAGTATAAAAGATGCTCAGAAGGAATCTCATAAATTACAAGCAATAAAAGAAATTAAGAAAGGCAAAACTCAGTTGTCCCCCAAGAACGACAGAAAATAATTCAAATACTTGGATCAGGGTTTCAAAAGTTTTAACATCTTTTTTCCTAAATAAATACAAGTATGGAAGCAATTGATAGTATCTATGATTTGGATGATACTATTATTATCTCAAACTCCACTAAAAAAGAAGATTACTTCAAGGTAAATGCAATAACTGGAACAGACTGGAATACGAATGGTACAAAAAGTTTTGAAATAAATAATCAACAAACCTATTTGAATCTCTCCGAAAGTTTCTTGTTGTGTAAATTTAAATTCACTAAAGCTGGGAATAACACAAACGCTACACTTGTAAATGATTTCTTCTGGAAAATGTTTGATAGTGTGCGTTTGTATATTGGAACACAAGAAGTTGAAGCGGTTGATTATGTCTCTGCTGTATCTGAAATGATAAAATTTACACTCTATACATTCAGTGATAGAATGGGAAAGGGGTCTGTCGAAGGTTTTATTCCTGATATGTCAACGGGAACAAACACAGACCCTGGATATATTCAAAGGAAAGGAGCGTATAATGATGATACAAAAGCAGAAAATAGTTTTACTGTGGCGGTTCCTCTTAAAGGTATATTTGGATTTTGTGATCATGATAAAGTTCTGTATGGTCTTAAAATTAGATTTCAACTACAAAGGAATGATAATGAAAATAGATTGCTTTTTGGTGTTGGTAATGCTTTTAGTGATCAGAATAAATTTGTAATTGAGGAGATGAGTTGGTATATCAGTGAATATACTCCTAATCTTAAAACAGAAGAGATGTTGAATCGAAGACTTAACTCAAAGAAACCACTCAGTGTATCATACCTCAAAAGAAGATGTCAACACGTTAAACTCAATCAAACTACTTACACGTGGAATTTGGGTGTTCTGGAAGGAAAGCCACGATATCTGTGGATCATTTTTAAAAAGCCAGATGGTGATACTGCGACTGATAAGAATAATGCATTGAGTGATAATGCTAAGGTGAAACAACTTCGCGTTTCTCTAGATGGAACATTTTATCCACGAGATAGATTGGAAATTAATTGGGAAAAAAATGATTTTGCTGAAGCATACAAGTCTTACCAAAAGGTGTGTGAAAGTAATGGAAATAAAGAACCTATTTTGGATATGACAGCATTTAAAAGTTTGTATACAATCTATGCGTTTGACCTGAGCGCGCAAAAGGAAACTATAAAGTCTAATCGAGTGGATACTTCCCTATACATTGAAAGAGGAGAGAGTGAAGAAGTTGATACATATTGTTTGCTTTTGGAAGAAACAGAATTGCAGATTAATACAGATAATGGTGTGATGATTAGCCTCACATAATTTTTTGTTAAATAAATGAGTGGCAAAGTACCAACTGGGGTATATGTTAATCAAATCAATCTTCATAAACTATCATCTTGTGTTCAAAATCAAAAGCCTTGTACGATTAACGTTAATACAATTCAGAGAAAAGGAGCAGTAAGAATTGATGTTTTGCTCACAAGAGAACAGGTTAAAATCTTGAATGACACTGGCTCACTTAAAATTAAAATGACAAAACCAATGTTGAAAAAATATTCAATAAGAGAGACGAGTGGAGGATTTCTCCCATTTCTAATTCCTTTATTTGCTGGTTTAAGTGCGGTTGGAGCATTGACGGGTGGTATTTCAACAGCGGTGAAAACTGTCAACGAAAGGAAGGCTCAACTCCAGGCTCAAAAAGAATTGGAAAGACATAACAAAGAGTTGGAGAAACAAATTAGTGGAAGTGGTGTAATTGTAGATTTTGCTGAAAAACTTGAAGGTCTGCCTGATAAAGCGAGATTGTTAGTTGGAGATATGCTTTCTTCTATTGCACAAGCAGGTGTAAAATTAACGAAAAGAGGTAATGGATTATATCTTTCTAATAAATAAATGAGCATTGATGAGTGGTTGGAAAAATTTGGAAAGAATACAACATCAAATTTACAACTTGTCAAATATTGTAAGAAATTAAAAATTCATAATGTGGTTATTTGTATGAGAGATGAATTAACAAATGTGCCGAAACATACAAAGAATATTATTATGAACTTAGAAGATAATAATGGGAACGGTTCTCATTGGGTTTGTATTTTTAATAGTCAAGACAAATATTATTTTGATAGTTTTGGCCTTCCACCACCTGTTGAAGTTATAAAATTCTTACAGAATGGTGTTTATCAAACATTTCAAGTCCAAGAATTAAATTCCAAGTGTTGTGGTCAATTATGTCTATATGTGTTATTTCAACTCAACAAAAATAAAAATTTTTATGATATTATTTTTAATCTAATATAAATGACTTATGTTGGTAAAGATGGTTCTATCTTTGGTGTATCTCAAGAACTGGATATTGATTTATCAAATTATTACACAAAGGCACAGGCTGAACGACATAAATATAATATAACCAAAAATATTAACATGAAAAATGCTTTTAAATTAAAAAATTATCCAAGCCCGACTGACGCGAATGACTTGGTGAGATTAAGCGATTTATCACAATATATATCCTTAAATAAAACGGCTGTGTATTCCAAAGATACAGAAGTGTTGATATTATCTCCAGGTCATACAGAATTCACAGTTCGAATTAAAATAAATTTTTATAAAGAAGGGCGTATCGTTTGTATGAGAATAGAACAATGGGGGTATGATATGAATGATTTAGGGTATAATTGGTCATTTAAAATTAACCTCGAAGACCTGGAACAATTAAATCAGTCTCGTAAGGAAGAATATTATCCACTTGGTATCGAGAATGAGTTTTGTGGGTCCACGATTAGTAAACAACAAATAAAAGAATTTAATAAGGGTAAATATAATAATGGTTTTGCCCTTGTTTATCTCATGAAAACAGAAAAAACAGGATTATATATAATAAGTAAGGAAATACAAAATGATTTAACTATGGGAAGATGGGGAGGTGTTTCGTGCCATAATATTATTCTAACATATATTTCTAATACATAAATGACAGCAAGAAGGCTTCAAGAAAATTATCATTTCTGTGTCCAAGCATACCTTCAAGAAAAGGGTATTCGGTATTTTAATAAATATGTTCTACAACATAAGAATGAGGTATTTTCAATAAAAGATTGGCATTATGCTGATGTTGATAAACCGACAACTTTAGATTTAATTAGAATGTTAAATAATGAAAAAATTATAAAGTTAAGAAAAGGTAAGGCTCTTTTAGAAATTCAAAAGAAATTTTATTGGTTTCCTGTTGTAAAAAAATTATTTTCGATGCAGGAATAACAAGAAATCCTGATGAATATATGTATAATATTCTATGGGGTGTAAACGATTCAAGGATAGTAAGGGATGAGGAAGGAGTTGAAGAAGAGAGGGAAGAGGAGGAAAATGAGAAGAGAGAGAAGGAGGAGAGGGAGAAGAAAGAGAAGGAGGAAAGAGAGAAGAGAGAGAAGGAGGAGAGGGAGAAGAAAGAGAAGGAGGAAAGAGAGAAGAGAGAGAGGGAGGAGAGGGAGGAAAGAGCGAGACAAAATAAATATCAAAATATGGAAACCACTGAGATTCAAAAAAGATTGGTGGTATTACAGAAAATAACTCAACCCACCGAGGAGGAAAACAAAGAATTGACAAGTCTATTTGCAATATTTTCTTCAAGACTATTGACATCGTCAAGCTATTCATTTTAATTCAAGTTTTTTTCTTAAATAAATGGAGGAGAGAGTGAAGGCGTTTCATAGGATTCTTTATGTTTTAAAAATTAAGATTCAAATGTGCATGTTGGAAACTAAAAAGGTTTTTGCACTCTGCAGGACTTTTTCACATAAATAAATGAGTTATTGTCTCAAATGTAAAAAGAAAACTAATACTAAAAATATTTCATATATTAAAAGTAAAAATAACAGGGTTATCCAAAAAGGTATATGTTCGGTGTGTGGTTCAAAAAAAAATCAATTTATCTCCAAACACAAACTCGGAGGAGATATACAAAAGTTTTTATCAGGAAGTAAATTTACAACTACTGGAATACCAGGGGAATTACATCTTCCAGGGTATTCTTTCTGTGGTCCAGGCACAAACTTGGATAAAAGATTAGATGAGGCAGACAATCCTAAATCCTGGAGTCAGCCTATCAATAGAGTTGATGAAGTGTGCATGAGACACGATATTGATTATGGGAATACCACAACGTTGGAAGAAAAGCATGAAGCCGATAGAGAAATGTTGTATAATTTGTCTCTGATACAAAATCCAACCTTGAGAGAAAAAGTTGATCGGTTCATTGTGAAGAAGATGATCAGTGCTAAATTGAAACTTGGACTTGGAAATTCAAAAAACTTGTAAGCTCTAATGATGTCATTAAGACTGAAGAGCAATTAGCTGATGAATTACATAAACCAATATTCACAAAGTTTCAGAGAAGGAAAGTTTATTCCAAGGAAGTAGATTATATCTGGTCTGCTGATTTGATTGAACTCAATAATGATAAGGGGTACAAGTATGCTTTAACCGTTATTGATTTGAGGAGTAGATATGTGTGGGTTGTCCCTTTAAAAAACAAAACAGGTAATACTCTTATGTTAGCTTTTCAACAGATATTTAATAAAAGTAAGAGAAAACCTAAAAAATTGTGGACTGATGAGGGTAGAGAGTTTTATAACAAGACATTTATGAATTTTCTAAAAAATAACAGTATTACATTATACAGTACCTTTAATGAAGGGAAGGCAGTTGTTGTTGAACGTTTTAATCGTACCTTAAAAGAGAGACTATATAAAAAATTCACACAACTCGGTTCACAACAATGGTCATCTTTTATTCAGGATATTGTGGATAAGTATAATGACACGATTCACACGGCAACAAATATGAAACCATCAGAAACATTTACAAAATTAAAATATGAAAAAGAGATTAATGTCAGAAAACCTAAGTTCAAAGTTGGTGATATCGTAAGAATATATAGGTGGAAATCTCATTTTGAAAAAGGTTATACGAAAAGATGGACCAACGAGCTTTTTAAAATTGTTGATGTTATAGATACGGTTCCTTGGACTTATAAGATATATGATTTGGAAGGGGAAGAGATTTTAGGTTCATTTTATTCACAGGAATTACAAAAGACAAAGATAAATTGAAATTTTTTGACTCCGCCCCTTTTTGACTCCACCCACACAAGCCCCACCCACACAAACCCCGCCCACACAAGCCCCACACAAACCCACCACACA